>NC_045175.1:19853828-19856328 GCF_900700415.2 Clupea harengus | reverse complement strand
TCATTCTCCCTCTCTCTCATTATCTCACACTCTCTCTCTCTCATTCTCCCTCTCTCTCCCTCACTCTCTCATTCTCTCTCCCTCTCTCTCATTCTCCCTGTCTCTCATTCTCTCACTCTCCCTCACTCTCTCTCTCTCTCTCATTCTCTCTCCCTCTCTCTCATTCTCCCTGTCTCTCATTCTCTCACTCTCCCTCACTCTCTCTCTCTCTCTCATTCTCCCTCTCTCTCCCTCACTCTCTCATTCTCTCTCCCTCTCTCTCATTCTCCCTGTCTCTCATTCTCTCTCTCTCCCTCACTCTCTCATTCTCTCTCCCTCTCTCTCATTTTCCCTGTCTCTCATTCTCTCACTCTCCTTCACTCTCTCACTCTCTCATTCTCTCTCCCTCTCTCTCATTCTCCCTGTCTCTCATTCTCTCACTCTCCCTCACTCTCTCTCTCTCTCATTCTCTCTCCCTCTCTCTCATTCTCCCTGTAGCTCATTCTCTCACTCTCCCTCTCTCTCTCTCTCCCTCATTCTCTCTCCCTCTCCCTCTCTCATTCTCCCTCTCTCTGTCTCTCTCATTCTCCCTCTCTCTCATTCTCCCTCTCTCTCATTCACTCTCTCATTTTCCCTCTCTCTCCCTCATTCTCTCTCCCTCTCCCTCTCTCATTCTCCCTCTCTCTCTCTGTCATTTCCCCTCCTCTTTCTCTCTCCACCGAGAGACCCCTCTCTCTTCCACTTTCGTTTTCTCAGCAATCCCTCCATTTTTTCTCTCTGTTTCTTCTCTTCCTCTTTCTCAGACCACCGTGTAGTTGTTTCTTCTTTTTGTCTCCATCTTCAACCCACAACAAACACTATTTCTTCAGAGTACAAACCCTTCCTCTCCCAATCTGAAGAGAGTTCTTACCCCCACTCTCTCCTACAACTGCCCTCAATAACCCCGCCAACCCCCTCCCACAAAAAAAATATACTTCCTGTCACAGAAGTCATTCTGTCCCTCCCACCCACCCACCCACCACCCTCAAAATCACATTTTTGTGTGAATGTGTTTCATGCATCAAATTGCAGTTTCCTCTAGTGGTCACTTAAAGTATAGCACATATGCTGTTCTCACACTCTTCAACACACTTACTTACTAACACCTACTTTTCCCACCGCAATTATTGAAATGTGTATTGGGGAACGTCATGACCCCATTTGTCATTTGAGAACAGGATATTTATAATTATAATGATTATAATTATTACATTTACAATTATTACATTATTAAAGCATACATTATGAAAATATATACTTATATATATAATTATAATTATATAAAATATATTACATATATATATATATATAAATATATTTGTTGTGCATCATGTGTCAAATCACAGAGGAGGTCTCCTCCTGGTGGATGTTTAAGGTATTACACAGGCTGATCTGACAGCATGGTCACATTCATCTACACACTTGACACTTTACACAGAGACTTGAAAATGATTTCTAAAGAAGTACTGTAGACTTGAGGCCATGTTTTGTTATTTTGAAATAAGATCAATGACGTGTAAGCGCAATCTTTCGTATCTTCATATTCATCTTTCTCATGTGTAAATGCACGTACCCACACACACACACACACACGCGCACACACGCGCACACACACGCACACACACGCACACACACACACACACACACACACACACACACACACACACACACACACACATACACAGTTGTTAATCCCATTCCCACCATAATCGCTCGTCTTTAAGTCTACCTTTCTGTCTCTTGTCATCTCCTGAGAACTGGCAAATCTGTCCCAACACGCAGGCCCTGCCCCCTCACTTCACACAACAAAATTCCTGCGATCTGATTGGCTGACGACCAGCCCCTACATGCGATCCCACACCTGTGATTGGCTGCTGTATCTGCCCTGCAGGTTCGACCCAAAATGGGATTCTGGCATTCAAACTGAAGGAGGGAGTAAGACACAGACAGCTAGAAAAGAGATAGAGAGAGGGTGGGTGAAAGAGACAGAGAGAGAGAGAGAATACAAGAACGAGTAAATAAATAAGGTGTGAAAGTGATAAATAGATAGAGAGAAAGAGGGACAAAAAGAGAGGGACAGAGAGAAAGAGAGAGAGAGAGATTGTGAAAACCAAGAAGAGGGGAGGGAAGGTGGATACTTGACTTGGTGAAGGTTTCGCTGTGTGCTTTTACACAGGTGAGTGTTACATGCCTCTGTCTTGGCTGTGAATATGTGTGTGTGTGTGTGTGTGTGTGTGTGTGTGTGTGTGTGTGTGTGTGTGTGTGTGCCTGTGTGTGTATGTGTGTGTGTGTGTGTGTGTGTGTGTGTGTGTGTGTGTCTCTGTGTGTGTGAATGTGTGTAAGAATAAAGTCGACTAAACTGAACAGAGAGAAGGAAGGAGGGGTAGAAAGACAGGGGAGGGAACAGAGAGAGAGAGAGAGAGAGAGAGAGAGAGAGAGAGGGAGAGGGGGAGAGAGGGAGAGAGAGAGAGAGAGAGAGAGA
>NC_045175.1:19819053-19853328 GCF_900700415.2 Clupea harengus | reverse complement strand
TTCTGAAACCACCAACTATTTTAGATGTGCTCACATTTTGTCTTGCTTCTGTTCTGAAGTTGCACATGTATCTTCAATGTAATAGTTGCCTATGCTTACAAACAATGGCATACTGGCCTATGCTAAGACACAATGGCATACTAGCCTATGCTTACACACAATGGCATACTAGTATATGCAAACACACAAACCAATAGTTGTCTATGCTAAGACACAATGTCATACTAGCCTATGTTAAGACACAATGCAATAGTTGCCTATGCTTAGACACAATGTCATACTAGCCTATGCTAAGACACAATGCAATAGTTGCCTATGCTAAGACACAATGTCATACTAGCCTATGCTAAGACACAATGCAATAGTTGCCTATGTTTAGACACAATGTATGCAATGTTAATGGACAGATATCTCTCTAATAGCTGTCAAATGCCAAAAGAGATCTGCCCTCACTCTTAATATGGCCTACTGCCATTTTCTGTCTCCCATCCAGCCATCCATCCATCCATCCATCCATCCAAGTCCATCTCTGCTTTACTTCTCTCTCTGTCCCTCCTCTCTCTCTCCATTTCCAGTTAGTTATTCATGTATTTATTGATTTAATCACTCATTCAAGTCCATCTCTGTTTTACTTCTCTCTCTCCAGTTCCAGGAGCCCCTGTCCGACCATCTCCTTCGGCAGAGTCTCCTGTTCCTCCCAAGGACCCCTCAACACTGCAAGTACCATTGAAGGTTCTGATACTACAGCTGGTGGACTGCCGCCATGTACTGGGACGGAATAGCACATTGACACTACTGGGAAGAAAAGGTTAGGATTCATACACGGGCAGTTATGAAGACATCTAATCTTGACAAAGGGATTGAACTGATTATAGTGGTTTAAATGTAGGCTACAATCCCATCATAAGAAAACGATAAACAAGGTGAAAATATTTTATTTACATATAGGTCCACACTGTGATCAATAAAGCTAAGTTCATAATTGAATGCTACAGAAAAAGAGAGCATAAGAGAGTGAGATGTATCATGTGAAATATGTATATTGGCATCTCCTTGGGCAAGTCGGCCAGCAGCCATGTTAGCAGGGTCTTTTGCCCTATTATTTAAACTTATCCACACGACACAGAAATGGTCCACAGTACGATACATTAGTGATTACTTTATTGTTTAGATGTAATAATAACAGTTTTATCTTTAAAAAAAAAAATAGAACAACTCTCAGATTTACAGAAGCAGTTGTAGCTCAAACTGGGCAGTCTTGAGTCTGTGTGCTAATACTGGCCAGTAACACTAGGGGGAGATCCAGAGACTGTTCTGTGACCGGTCAATGTGTTCTGTGATTGGTTAATACCTCCGGCACTATCTGCTGGTGGCTCTGGCACACAGAACGACTAAGTTAGCATTTTTAGACCTTGGATAGCAAACATAGATAGACTACTATGTAAACATTTACAAATATGTTAATCTTTTTTTCTTTTTCTTATTGTACACAGAACCGAGGCCGTAGTGATGACCATCCGTTAGCATCAAATATGTATCCCAAGTCCCCTTCAAGGAAAGATGAAGCTTAAAAAACGAGAAAAACTACAGAGGGGAAATATGCACAAATTGAAATATGCACACACATTAAGGGGATTGGTGAACTTTATCTCTGCAGTTTTAGTTTCTATCTTATGCATTTCATGTATTCTATTTTTTAACACTTTATGCACTCTATCACAGTTTTACGTTTGTTTTATGTGAATCACTGTGCATGTAATTTCTTTGTGTACGTAATTTCTTTGCTGTTAAGAACTTTGAGCTGCATTTTTTTGTACGAAAGGTGCTATACAAATAAAGTTTTGTATTATTATTATTATTATTATTTTTATAATTGTGGACGCTGTATGAGA
Organism: Clupea harengus; assembly: GCF_900700415.2. Lineage (NCBI taxonomy): Eukaryota > Metazoa > Chordata > Actinopteri > Clupeiformes > Clupeidae > Clupea > Clupea harengus. Next base: position 19,851,436 of record NC_045175.1, on the reverse strand, counting down.
AAGAGTTTCACTCAGTGATGAACAGCCATCAAATAATCCACAGTGGTGAGAGACGGCACCAGTGCAGCGACTGCAACATGTCTTTCAGTAAAAGATCACCAGAGAGAAGCCGTACTGCTGCGGTACTGTACTGTACTGTGGAAGATACCTCACTGACTGGCAACCCGATAGACCACAGACGTACACACATAAGCGAGAAGCCTCACGACTGCTGTGACTGTGGGGAAAAGTTTCCCAAAATACAATGTACTACAAGCACATTGTACAATACACACGGGAGAAAGGCCGTATCCTTGCACTTACATTATGGATCTAGTTTATGTCAGCAGTCTCATATTCGTGGACATATGGAAGCCCACAATAGGTAGAGACCTAGATGAACTGCACCTGCCCCATTTAGGTAGGGACCTATAAGAACTGCACCTGCCCCATTTAGGTAGAGACCTAGATTAACTACACCTGCCCCATTTAGGTAGAGACCTAGATGAACTACACCTGCCCCATTTAGGTCAATGGCACTCTAATCCTAGAGTAGTCGTAGACAGCTAAGAGCTTCTTACCAGAGAACTGGGGTCACCAGCAGGAGATAGGGAAATTACAACTAAAAATACATACAGGTGTACAATACATTTGTGGTACATTCCATCATTTCATTTTAGTTGAAAACATTTTTAAACTATGGACACATAATTGGCCAAGTTATGAAATGAGGCATGAAATAATGATGGCAGAGTTAATAGCGATTCCATTCATTACCCCTCTTTTGAAAGGAGGGGTATTGTATATCTGCGCCTATTTGCAGACTGGGTCGGATTTTTCGACGATTATTTGTCAAAAATGACTCGATAGATTTTGTGCATGCTTCATGTATCAATCTTGCAGGTGTGGTAGTATTATGAAACTGAAAGATATTGTAGGATATTTTTTATGACGAGGTGAACATGGATTTACTCATCAGTATCAAGAGTCCCCCTAAAACAAGAGCAGAAGAGGTTGAGCAGACAGACTGGCTGCGAGAGCAGCAGCCTAGCTGTTGACGTGATTCATTGATCTCCAGAGGCATTCCAGGGATCTCTGGCCAGAGGGGAGTACCGCCAGGGCTTCCACACTCACAAGCACACATAGAGAGAATAGTTCATTCTGATTGGCCTTGGCAAGCAGCCAAACAGAGAAGAGCACATGTAAATGAGTGTCTTAAAAAAATTAAAAAAGGCTGGCAGACTTAACTTCGACCTGAGATTGTGTTGTGGAGCGTTCAAGACCACTCCTGTAGCAGCAATACAGGTTGAAATGGGTGAAATGCCACTAAGACTGAGAAGGGAACAGTTGGTGTTGGTTTACTGGACCAATCTTAGGGGACACAATAGTGATCTCCCAAGTAAGAAAGTGTTGTTGCCCTGTCAGGAGAAGGAGAAGAAGCAGAGCTCAAGACACTAGAGCAAATTGCGCAAGGAATGGAAATTTCTGCTTTTAACGCAAGTCCTACTGTGACGTATTCCAGGGTTCCTCCATGGACGCTCGATGAAGTGCCAGTAGATTGCTCTCTATTAGACCATAGACAGAATGGTGATTTTGTGGATGACAGCGCTGTTGAAATGCATTGTAGGGTGCATTATTCTAATAGCATTCAGGTGTTTACAGATGCCTGATGACTTGGCTGTGTTTACAGCTGAATTAACAGCTATACGATTAGCTTTGTTGTGGGTGGAGGATTATAGGCCCAAGTGTGTGGCAATATGGTCTGACTCCAGTTCAGTTATAGTCTTGTTGAAGAATATGTACTCTATGTAAAAACAAGATATAGTGTATGAGGTGTTGCAGTTAGCAAATAGGCTGCAGAAGTCAGGAATCAGAATTTCCTTTGGGTGGGTTCCAACGCACATGGGAGTAAAGGGGAATGAACTGGCTGATAAATATGCAAAACAGGCAATACAGAAACAAGAAATAGATGTTAATGAACAACACAGTAAAGCAGAAGTTAGAAGTATCATTAAGAACAAGGTCAGAGGTATATGGCAATACATGTGGGACCATTAAAGCACACCAAGAGTTGGGGGTAGCAGGACTACTGTAAAGAACAATTTGGAGGAAAATATCATATCAAAAATTAGATTTGGACATGTGGGACATGTGATAACACACTAGCAAAAGTTAATAAACATGCTGATGGACTCTGTGTTTGCGGATGTAGTCAAGAGACCATAGATGATGTAGTAGAGCCAGGGACTGGGGGAAAAAAGTGGCCCGGGAGTTACTGTCAGACCGGCCCACTCAATACAAGGCGCGTTGCCCACTCAATGCATCGCACGTATCGACCAGTCAGTGGCCTACTTGGAAAAATACCCATACACTTAACATTATTTTGGATGATTACAAAGAAATTACATCATATATATATATTTTTTTTAATAACATTTGGATCCACCAATTTGCCTGGATGGACACATGAAAATGATACTGGCTATTGTAACACTCCAAGGTAGGTATAGTTTGCTAGATGAATATGCTTAACTCTGGGCTAGTATCCGATGGTTATACGTATAACTACAGAACCTTAAGGAATGAATATCCACACAATAAAGAAACTGGAATCAGAGGGTAGAATTAGTATGAACTATATTGTAGAAATGAACAGAATAGAACATACGATGGGGTGTGAACATCAGTGGTATCAGTAGTGTTGCATGCTGGGTGTGTGGTTGTGTGTGTGTGTGTGTAGGGGTGTTGAAGGTGCATAACAAAACAATAAGTTAAGCATTATAGTCACATGATAATAAAAAACAATATCAGTATACTCATGTGTTATTATAACCTCACTATCTAATCTAGATAACATATTAACATTGTTTATAATGTTAGTGTTGTGTGTAACACGGTGATTTTAGCATAACAAGCTAGCTGGTTAACTTATTTTACATAAGTTATCAGAAATTATAAGATTGCCCTCTTTACAACTACCACCATGGATAGCTTGCTCATCGATTGTAACCAAGTGACTACGGCTAACATGTTAAAATGGATCATCTCGATGATGACAACAGCGCCAGCTTGCTTATTTTACCAGATCATAACGGTCTCAATTTTGGACATTTATCTACCTAACGTTAGCTAGGCTAGTTGGTAGGGAACGTTACCTCATCTGTGAAAAGCAAGCTAACATTGGCCAAGTCAACGCCACAACTTACCTTGTATCACTGTCACGCGAAATAACAGTCGTAAATGGCCCAGAGTTTTCTTAAATGCAATTCCTCAAAACCACCAGATGCCCCACGGGCCGCTCCGTGTTAGAAGTAGGGATGGGTATCGTTTGGTTTTTATCCGATACCGGTACATAACCGATACTTTTAAAACGATACCGGTGCCTAAACGGTGCCGGAACCGATACTTTTATAAAAAATTAAAAAATGTTTACGATTGACAACATTTAAGAAAGGCTTTACTGCCAAATACAGTGCCCTCCACAATTATTGGCACCCCTAGTGAATATGAGCAAAACAGGCTATAAAAAAATATGTCTTTGCTGTTTATCCTCTTGGTCTTTCACTCAAAATATTCACAAAAATCTTACCTTTTCATTGAAGCAAAATTATTGAAAGAAAAAAAAACTGTTGACATTAAATAAATATTTTTCCCCAAAACATGTGTGCCACAATTATTGGCACCCCTAGAAAAATCTTATAATTAAAATCTAACTGAAGTATATTTCCAGTCATGTTTTACATTTTTAAGTTCACCTGTTTGATAAGGAACTCTTAAGAGGTCAACCATGACTTCCTGTTCCACTGGCGAACAAATATGAGGTGACACAGGCCAAATTCCATTAGTCATTCATCACTATGGGAAAGACCCAAGAACACAGTGGACAATGTGCGACGGAAAGTTGTGGAGCTGCACAAATCAAGAAATGGACACAAGTAAATCTCTAAAGAGTTGAAAATACCCATTTCCACTATCATGGAAATAATTAAGTAGTTTAAAGCGACAGGAGATGTTAAGAATCAGCCTGGAAGAGGACCTATCTGTAAATTGACCCCACGCACCGTGAGGAGGATGGTTCGACTGGCAAAAGAATCTCCAAGGATCACAGCTGGAGAATTGCAGAGGTAAATTGAGTCTTGGGTTCAGAAAGTCTCCAGAACTACCATCAGACGCCACCTCCATCACCACAAATTGTTTTGGAGGGTTGCCAGAAAAAAGCCTCTGCTGTCAATCAACAACAAACTAAAGCGCCTACAGTTTGCCAAATGTAAGTCAGACTTTCAATGGGACCGAGTTATATGGTCAGATGAGACCAAAATAAAGCTTTTTGGCAACAAACATCAAAGGTGGGTTTGGCGTAGACAGAAAGATAGCCATACAGAAGAGACCCCCATACCCAATGTGAAGTATGGTGGCGGATCTTTGATGTTGTGGGGCTGTTTTTCTTCCAAAGGCCCTCGACATCTTGTTAGGAGACATGGTATCATGGACTCCATCAAATACCAGCAGATATTAAATGAAAACCTAACAGCCCCCTCTAGGAAGCTTAAAATGGGCCGTGGTTGGACCTTCCAGCAGGACAATGATCCGAAGCACACCTCAAAATCAACACAAAAATTGTTCACCGACCACGGAATAAAGGTTTTGCCATGGCCATCACAGTCCCCCGACCTAAACCCCATAGAAAATCTGTCGGAAGAGCTGAAGCCGAGTATACAAGCGTTGACCTAAGAATCTGAAGGATCTGGAGAGATACTGTATGTAGGAATGGTCTCAGATCCCGTGCCATGTGTTCACCAACCTCATCACACATTATAGGAGAAGACTCAGAGCTATTATCTTGGCAAAGGGAGGCTGCACAAAACATTAAATTAAGGGGTGCCAATAATTGTGGCACACATGTTTTGGGGAAAAATATTTATTTAATGTCAACAGTTTTTTTTTCTTTCAATAGTTTTACTTCAATGAAAAGGTAAGATTTGTGTGAATATTTTGAGTGAAAGAACAAGAGGATAAACAGCAAAGACAGATTTTTTTATAGCCTGTTTTGCTCATATTCACTAGGGGTGCCAATAATTGTGGAGGGCACTGTATATGAACTGTTTAAAGTAGATTATATATATAAATAAATACAAAACACCTTTTAACTTAAAACTTAAATAATATATGAACTGTTAACAAAAGTTTAGACTATACTTAAATAAATACAAATAAATACAAAACACACACACACACACTACAGCTTCAATACTTCTTTTGTCAGCAATTCTTTTGTTCAATTCAATTTTTTTTCTTCAAATTGAACAATATATTAACTGTTTAAAGTATATTATAAATATAAATACATACAAAACACTTGGCTTCAAACTTTTTAACTTCAAACTATGAACATTATATTAACTGTAAACAACAGTTTATAGTATACTTAAATAAATATAAATAAATACAAAAAACAGCTTCAAACTTCTTTTGCAAAAATATGAGCATATTTGCCTTTGGAGTCAAAAATGTATTATTTTGTTTGCATTTATTTCATGAAATTTCACCATTTTATGATTTGTTTATACCTATCTTTTCTATCTTGTTTATAGTTAATCTTGTTACTTGAACACACTGAGTACGAGAAAATGTGTACTGCCACTTTAAGAGACTACCGTAGGTTAAGTATAGCTGTCATCTCCGTTTATTTTTCAGTCTTCGGTTGCTGATCTGCCGTTGACTCTTTGCCTTCTCTCCACTCTTTTCACGCAATTGTTTTGTTGCATTTGCTGCACGTCGCGATGTTTGAATATTTTGGTGCGAAATACAGCCACACTTTTGACCGTTTACCTTTCGGTATTTTCTCTGTTAAAAGGTTGATGGCTAGTTCTGTTTGTGCTTGCTCTGTGAAATGCTGCATGCTCTTCACTGTCATAAGACTGTTGCTATGAAAACACCAATGAGCGTGAGCGACACAGGACAAAGTTTACATTGGGAGCTGGGGCAGTTTTACATGTGCCCCGCGGAATCTGCCTAGCAACCGTTTTCAATTGGCTCAGGCACCGAAATGAAGCACCGAAATCTGCGTTGCATTTCGGTCCGGGTAGGTACCGGTTGTATTGGAACCGGTTCCATATTGGTACCGGTTCTCGGTACCCAACCCTAGTTAGAAGGGCTGACTGCACACGTCACTACGGTTGCGTGCCCTGACGGGCGTGTATGTATGCAAATCCAGGTGCGTTTAATTTAAGAATCCTCATCCTCAATCCGCACAGCTGAGAACACTTCGGCTGTGTACCCATTTTCAGGCGTTCATTAATAAGGTGGAGATCGTTTCTTACGTTGAACTTCTGAAGTTCAGAAGACACTTCAGAACATTTTCGAAAAATAGGCACCATGAGTGTGTACAGATTGCAAGGAGGACTATAAATCTGAGTCAGTTTTTTTTTAATTTTTAGAGTTAGTATAGGGAATGATACGTGTTCTGAATCGTATGGAAAATAGTTGGAGGTTTCGGCGATGATTGAGGGAGGGCCGGTTGGAGATGTAGGTGAGCCGGTATTTCGCGCCATCCAAACCTCGTCGGCCCACCGGTGGCCAGCCGTGTATAGCTGTAGCAGATTGCCGGCCAATCGGATTGAAGCATTTTTCTGGTCAGTGCATTTAATTATTTATTTCAGATTCCCCAAGATAGAGGGTCGTATCCCCATTGAGGTGTTATCGAATGTGAAATATATGAGTAGAAAGCATTGGAAATACTTGGAGATTAAAAAATAATTACAACTTTCTATGTAAAATTAGTTTTTTTGTAGTTTATATCAAATTTATAGTAATGCTACTACTTTGAACATAGTACAATTACTACTCCATCAGATTGTCAGTATCTTTGTAGAAATGTAATAATGTTTAGTTCTTCCCTTGTTTGTCAAAGTGTGTTTATCATTAATATCCCCTTTACTGCTCAAATGAAAGGAAACAGCAGACTTGGATTCATTCTTATGACACAGAACCTATTGTTGTAGATGGTATAATTAAGATAAGAAAAAGCTATATTGTTTTCATTTAAGCAGGAATAAAAGGCAGTGTGTAATATTTCAAAATATGTTCCATTTTTATTAGTCATCATAGTTTTATTGACAACATCTGAAATAATTTATACTTGTCTCAGTATTTACACAAATGGAATAGCGTTGACTGTAATTAAAGATACATGTTTAAGAAATAATATGGATCATTTAAGGCCAACAATTAAATATAACTGCTTGCAATGACAAAGGAAAATGACAAACAAACAGCTATTAACAATGACAAATGTAACATACAAATGTAAAAGTGTGGATTGTAATCATAAAGATAAGCATTTCAGAAATGATATGGAACATTTAAGGCCAGCATTCAAATATAACTTTTCACAATGACTAAATGACGCACTATCGAGACTTGGGCTGTCCACAGCCAAGACAGGTCTTTGTCCGTCTTCTCTTCGCTTTCTTCTTGTGCACTGCTAAACTCTTCACATCTGGTTAGGCTGGAGCAATGGGAAAGTAAAATAAACCAGTTATTATTTTTATGTCACTGAAATGAACACATTTGATTAGCAGGTAGGTAGGCACTCACAGACACACGCAGGCGGGCAGGCACGCAGAGATGCAGGCGGGCAGGCACACACAGACGTACGCACGCAGGCACGCACACACATACGTACGCACACAGGCACGCACACACAGACGTACGCACGCAGGCAGGCACACACAGACGTACGCACGCAGGCGGTCACACACAGACGTACGCACACAGGCAGGCACACACAGACGCACGCACGAACGCACAGACGCACGCACGAACGCACAGACAGACGCACGCAGGCAGGCACACACAGACGTACGCACACAGGCACGCACACACAGACGTACGCACGCAGGCAGGCACACACAGCCGTACGCACGCAGGCAGTCACACACAGACGTACGCACACAGGCAGGCACACACAGACGTACGCACACAGGCAGGCACACACAGATGTACGCACGCTGGCAGGCACGCACAGACGCAGGCAGGCACACACAGACGCACGCACGCACACACACACACACACACAGACGTACGCACGCAGGCAGGCAGGCAGGCACGCACAGACAGGCAGGCAGGCACGCACACACAGACGTACGCACGCAGGCAGGCACACACAGACGCACGCACGCACGCACACACACACACACACACACAGACGTACGCACGCAGGCAGGCACACACAGACGCACGCACGCACGCACACACAGACGTACGCACACAGGCACGCACACACAGACGTACGCACGCAGGCAGGCAGTCAGGCACGCACAGACAGGCAGGCAGGCACGCACACACAGACGTACGCACGCAGGCAGGCAGGCAGGCACGCACAGACACAGGCAGGCACAGACACAGGCAGGCAGGCAGGCACACACAGACGCACGTACGCATGTTGTAACATTACAGTATGATGCAAAAATGTACGTCCAAAACTTTATGTTAACTTACCAATTGCTGCTGGAGGTTCCTGGTGGTCGTCTGGCGACATCTCCTGCTTTAGCAGTGGACCAGCAGAGAGCGGCTGGCCAACGGATTCTTGGAGGCAGACTTCAACTCAGCCATTACAGCTGGATAAAACACAGCAGGGAGGATGACACCTGGCTGCTTAAGGTCCACCAGCCGTTGGTAGTTCCACTGTGCTGCCCCGGTCAGCCCTGGGCCTGAAACAATTCAGTGGCCATCCACTCTCTTCTTGTGCACTGTAATATTACTTTGGTAAACAGAAAAAAGAGAGATGTATCAATCCCTTAGTAGTCAAGCTGTTAGTTAGTGCAATGTATTAAGCCAATAGCTGTAGTCTCTTACCAAGCCAGCGATTCTGACGAGTTATCAACACATTACAAGTCAGATCCATGGTGTAAAGATGAGTTAACATCACAACATTAAAACCGTACACATAAATATAAAATATAATCATGTTCATTCATTATATTAGGTCATTTCAACACGTCGTAGCGTCAGTCTCTTAGCAACAAGTGATGCTGAGGTATAGCTAGTTAAAATTAGTGTCAGTACCGCGCTGACAACATATGATCATGTAACAGCATGAAAACCACACACAATACAAACAAACGTTATTATGTTAATTCATTCTTTGGCACATAATTACCCCCAAACGTGTCTGATGTGAGAGAGAAAAGCCTGTCAGCTCTCTAACATTAACCTAGCGAATTAGCAGCGAAAACTAATGTTACCACAAAGCAGGCAAACTTTTATGCCAAATTCTGGCAATATAACTGTAAATGTATCCTGTAGAAGTACATTCAACCCAACCAATGCATCTTACCTTTGATGGATGGACACTAGCGTGAATAAATGTAGCTAATCTCCTGTCAGAAGTTTGCCTGAACTAAAAGTTTTTTCAAAGACCGCGCATCTTTAAAAAAAACTCGGAACAGCGCCAAAAAGTCGTAGTGGCCAAAAGAATATTACATCCATAGTGGTTTAGCTCGGAACAGCGCCAAAAAGTGGTAGTGGCCAAAATAATATTACACCCGTAGTGGTTTAGCACTACCATTGGAAATGCATGGGAAACCGTTTAGGTCCGTTTAGCTGAAAAATTCACGGCGGCCGCGCGGGGATCCCCGATGGCCAGTCAGCCCCTGAGTAGAGCACTGTCTAATGTATCATCGGCAGAGAAAAATACTTTTTAGTCTCCAGCAACAAGAAAAAGCTGTACTTAAGTTATCAAACATACTACAAAGAAACTCTGTATATATTTGTTTTAATTTTATTTTTAATTTTCTGAAAGAAACACGTTTATTTTATAGGATTTAGTGTGTTCAGATCCACACTCCAGTTCAGAAGGTGGCGGTGCACACCATAAGTTGCTTGCCAACCGCTCTAAATCTAAAAAAAAGAAAAGAAGAAGAGCGTGTGAAGTTGTCTGAATTTGCCTTTTTGAATTCGCGTTGATTCCACTGCCTACGACGAAGACTTCGTCTTCAGTTCAGTTAAGAACGGTAATTCTTATATTTCGCTAACCTTGACTAGGGTGATTGCAGGTATATGTCTTCGAGGGAGATAGGTAGGCTATGTGTGCATGTCCATGCATAAAATATGTGATATACTTGACAACAAACCATAGACTGAGCCTGGATCTTTTAAGCACGGATGTCGCTTGATGAGCCTCTACCACAGTACAAAACGACCTACTTACATTATATACGTAAGCAAAATATATCGGATTGATTAGGCCAATGTTCTATTGAGTTATGGTGTTGTGATCTAGCTTTGTTGTTGAACTTCGTCTAGTGCGTCGCGCGTGTAGTGACGGGCTAATCGATCCTGAAATATCTATTCTTCCGATCCCAACGTTTCCTCTTCTAGGGTTGATTGGTTCGCCTATCCATATCTAAACTCAGTAGTTGGGGATTAATGTATATTTTATCATCAACAAGGCAGTATTACCCTACGGATAGACCTTTATAGTCGAGGTAGGTGTGAATGTAAGTCTATGTCTTCGAGGGAGATATACAGTATCTGTTTGCATGTCCGTGCACAAAGTAGCCTATGTGATATACTTGACAACCAGCCATAGACTGAGCCTGCATCTTTTATGCACGGATGTCGCTTGATGAGCCTCTACCACAGTTCAAAACGACTTACTTTCATTATTTACCTAAGAAAACGTGTGTATAATATATCGGACGGATTAGGCCAATGTTCTATTAATGTATGGTGCTGTGTTCTAGCTTTGTTGTTGAACTTCTTTAAGCGTGTAGTGACAGGCTGATCATCCTGAAATATCTATTCTTCCGATCCCAACGTTTCCTCTTCTAGGGTTGATTGGTTCGCCTATCCATATCTAAACTCAGTAGTTGGGGGTTAATGTGTATTTTATCACCAACAGTGGACACCGTACAAGGCAGTACTACCCTACGGATAGTCCAAATAGTAGTTGGTAGCAACTACTTCTCCTTCTCCTGTCATGCAAACTACGGCTCTGTAGATGCTTGGGGAACTGAGAACAGTGTTGACATTACCGTCATTACATCAGAAGAAGAACACTGAACAGTGTTTGTAACTACGCTGGTTTTAACTAGTAAACATGACTCCACGCTTCATACTGATGTCCAACTCTTCTCATTTATTGTCTGGAACACTGTGAAAACTAGACAGACAGACAAACAAACAATCAACAAAACAAATGTAACCCAGGTTAAAAATAAACATGATTTAGTTAATAAATAAGTGAATAAATAGTTGAAATAAATATTATTAAAACTTACTAGAGTAGTTTATATTAGTTATACAATCCATGATTTAATCGGATTAAAATGTTTAAAAAGATTAAGATGAATATCAAAACTATACAAAAATGCACTGTTGCTTTAAGACAGTGAGCCAATGAGAAACAAGTTAATTCTTCATCAACGGTAGAACGGTGGAGATTGAAGAAAGCCAGCTAGGAGAAGGACGTTAGTTTTTCAGTGAGCTAAAGAAACTTGAAACTTGAAACTTGATTAGATTTGTACTGTTGTGAACTTTTATTTTATTTTCTGAAAGTGTTTTGATTTGTGTTTTATCTTCGTTGGTAGACTGTCACCTTAGTTAAGTTGTTGAGAAAAGAGAAGTCGCGTGGAGCTAGGCATTGCATGCTAGCATCATAGCTCCATGCTTGTAGTAGAAATAGATGGCGAGCTTTCCCAGCGAGTAACCACACGGAATCCTGTTCCATCGGAGGTCAGCACCTGCTTTTCTGACAAGACCAGCAATCCTTTCGTCGAATGAATGGTAGGACTGACAGGACCCTCCTTTACTTCAACTAGAAGTTCGCGGATTTCGTGGTAAGAGTGAAAAAACATCAGATCTACGAACTGTTCCTACCGCAAGTGGAATTTACAAACTGCAAAAACGTGGTCCTAAGAAAGAATTTGAACTTAACAAGCCAGTTACCTATGGGGCGCCGTTTGTAAAATGTTGCAAGTTCGAAAATCCTGCTCAGTTTTGCTACATTTAGCATTTTCATATGGAACAAAAAGCACGACAATTTTCGAATGTCACTTTTTCAAGCATTTAGAGAGAAATTCATGTAAATTCATGCGATAACTTTTCCAAGGATATTTTTTGGCAGTAACACAAAGTTGTTAAATAATATAAATATTTCATCTAAATGTTAAATGTAAATGTTAAATGTAAATGTTAAATATAAACGTAAATGTTCGATGTTATATATAAATGTTAAATATAAGTGTTAAATGTAAATGTTAAATGTAAATACAAATATCAAATGCTAAATGTAAATGTTAAATTTAAATGTAAATGTTAAATGTAAATGTTAAATGTAAATGTAAATGTTCAGTCTACATGTCAGACTTGACGACAGAACATTAGAATATTTACGGTAATTCATAGCTTTCAGTAACACTACCAGGGATACCTTGCGGGCAAAATGTGTCGACCAACAGTGGACATCGTCGAGCAGTGCAACCTACTCAATTACGATCGCCATCAAACACAGATCATACCACAATAGCCAGACAGAGATATCTAGAAAAAAATTACATTTTGGGAACCTGTGATCCCTTTACTGCACCCGCTGATATTTGTATTTCTATAACGTCGTAGAAGTCCCTGCCTGAGCTCCAGTTTGGAGATATTTACATATATCTAATAGAAAATCCGTCCCCCTACACACCTCAAAAAATGAAAGCCTACCAAAAGCACAGATAGTAATTTCATTTTCAGAAGGGGATGGGTTAATAACGATGTCGTCTGGAAGGTGAAAACTAATAAACATCTTCATTATCAGAGCAAAGATGATTGCCATTTAATAGCTAGCTACCAGCTAGCGAGCTACATGCTGTTAGCTAGCAACCTTTAGCCTACCCAACACTGTTCTTTATCATTTTACACAATTTCCTGGTTAACACAAGTACAACCACCTGGTCTGGCGAATGACAACTGAAATTATCTTCCCAAGTATTTTCTACTGGCACTGTAGTATTACCAGTTGGATGACAAAATACAGTAGCCTAGCCTAGTTGCTTAGGTACTTGTCGCAATCTCAGAGCAGAAACCGGGTAATCCAATTTTAATCGTGTTGATGCTTTGTTTCTTGACTTTATTTCTTGATCTATTCCCGTTTTAGGTAGTTATTCTGATGAATGAGGCGACCAAAACAGGGTTAATGCTTTTATTGCAAGCTCCAAAAAGAAGGCTAGTTTACTGCCGCCTGAGAAAAGTTGACCCAGAAGACGTCTACAATCAGCTGGAAACAGCCGGGCTTGTCTCCTCGCCGATTTGAACAGCCAACCGAGCAACAACTGTCTGGCATTTTACTACCTATGTCAGACAATTTTAAAGCGGATATATTAAATAATCTTGAATGAAAGATGGTCAGTTCCAGTATAAATTCCAGTGGTAGACAGCTGTGGAGTGTATTTTCTTGCCCGCAAGCTGGTAATTCTGACGTGACGTGAAAACTATGAAAGCCAATTACCGTAAATATTGTAAGGTTCAGTCTTCAAATCTGACATGTAGACTGAACATTTAACATTTACATTTACATTTTACATTTAACATTTACATTTACATTTAACATTTACATTTAGCATTTACATTTAACATTTACATTTAACATTTATATATAACATTGAACATTTACGTTTATATTTAACAATCAACAAAACAAACAAACCCAAAGTTTACACATAGCATCACAAACAAATATACATATTCCATTTAAAACATAGTACAGATACGTAAATGCATTACCATGTTCGCCTGGAAACCAGCAGTAGATTTGATTGGGAACTTAATTAGTGCGTGTTCTTTCAGTCTTTCAAGTCCGATTTGCCCTTGCCCTTCCAGGTCACATGACACATAGGGTCACCAGACTAACTGTTTACTTGACAATGATGACGGCTGACCATAAACGCAGTCCTGTTTGGTAGTAGTTCAGTTTTTTTAGTATTTCGAACCTCGTTAAACACCCCGAGGTTCGTGTCGGAACCTCGTTAAACACCCCGAGGTTCGCGTCGGTTTAGGCTTCAGGTTAGACTTTAGGTTTATGTGTTCATGTTCAAACTTGAGTTCCCTGCGAGTTTAATTCTTTAAACTACAGGTTGCTGTATCCAAATTTACGTATATGAATAAATAAATATGCCAGTGAAATGAATAAATATGGTTATTATGATGTAAGTAATGAAATAAATAAATTCCACAATAAATAGCCATATACAGATCAGGGCTGCAACTTCTGTGTGAGATGTGCCTGGGATCCCCTCACATCAATTCAATCAAATATTTCTCAGTTGTAGTCTTGTTTTCAAACCCGTGAAAGTGCAGTATTCTCTGCATGGACATCAAGGCAGATCACAATTCATATGTGTAGCTGGGCTTCTTTCTGTTGGACTTGTCAGTGATCACTTATTAGCTGTCTTGCTATGTCTTGTGTCGTCCTTGCTTGATGTTTGACTGTAAGGAAAGTTATCGACTTGCTAGATTTCATTATAAACATCCCTGCCAATGTTATTTATGAAATAATTTGATGTAGGCTGTAATCTTATTGGTGTCATCCCTGTTTCACGGAGATTTGTAGTTTTTCCAGATGTCCAAAATCATCAATCTGTCCTGTGTCAGGCTAGCATCCAAATATATTCATCTCACGGCAAATTGGTGTCAATCCCGCACCAATAGGCCTTGGAAATGTGCAGCCTTGAAAACCTAACTCTGCTAGCTTGTAATAACTGTCCAATGTAAATTAAGCATGTTGCCAACAACATTTTATTAGAGAACACATACTCCACATTCAAACGCGTAGAAAACAATATGCATGGGCTGAAAACACGAGCAGTATTTTGGCAAAATAAAAATTGGTCATTCTTTTTTTTTTTTATTCTTTGGTTATGTTAGCGTTCATCTCCGATGCCACAAATGATTAAAACTCTGCAGTCCTATTTGTGTAAAATCTTGTGATATTACTCTACCAGGTCAATCTACATGTTTCTTTGGCTTCTGCCGTTGTCAACAGATACACGTGTACACTGTCCATATGGGGGATTTGTATTCACAACAGTGGTAAAAAAGTGAGCTACACTCCGCAACTTTAGGGGGAGCTCAGTAGAAAAAAATACTGGGGCTTCAACCACAGTTTACACAAGATAGTGAGTAGGGGCAAAGAGTCCATAGACATAAAGTATACTGTATGTCTATGAAAGTGTCACTGTAGAAGTGATAAGAAAGAGCAGTTTGCTTTTCTAACTGCAAGACTTGGCTTTGTCTTTCTATTTGCATAGACATTCACTTTTCAAAGAAAACATCCTAGTTGTAATCAAAGGAATTTAACAAATCCTTTGAAAAATTGTTATAACTTTGCTGTTAGGGCTTTGCTTCAAATTTACGCCCTTTGTTCACTGTCCCTTTGCTATTGTGTGAACTGTGAATAGACATAAGTTCTGTTCTTCCGTACCCTGAGACACTTTTCTAGGGACCTTGATGAATCTCATTGTTATACTAGTCAAAGCACAAAATGCTTTGGATTTGAATTGAACGAATAGTGAACAAAAGGTGTAATGGACATCTCCATGGATCAGTTTACTTCAGAAATGATGCTGGGGATTGGAATGTTCTATCTATTCTTACTCATCTGGTTAAACTAGCTTGTTAAAGAGCTTGTGGGCTCTTTGCCGCTAACCCATGCTATCCATCGGGCTCTTTGCTGCTAACCTTTGAGCTATAACTAGCCAAGCTCGAGAGTGAAGAGAGAACTGTGTATGTGGCCACCACTATGTCAGGCTTCCTTATTGTGTGTGCTTTCATTTCAGCTTAAGAATGTTTGTTTGATTTGTTTTTTTCTTTCTCTTCAGTTTTGTGAAAAGTCATCTGCCCATACTTGAAAGATGGAGGCCGACAACGGGCGTGAAGACTCCTCGCCACACGAGAGGGAGCAAGATGGACAGAAAAAGCGCAAACCCTGCTCACGTAGAATGAGTTTGGCTGAGTTAGGATCCCCTAAAACAGATCAGGGAGAGGGTTCCTATGACTGCTCCCTGCGTGGGGAAAGTTTCTCCCAGCCATTGGATCTTGCTTGCCATCAGAAAACTCATACTGGAGAGAAGTCTCAGCACTGCTCAGAGTGTGGGAACATTTTTTCCTGCTTGTCCAAGTTGAAACGACACCAGAGAATCCACTCCAGAGGGAAGCCTCATGAATGCCAACAGTGTGGGAAAAGCTTTTCTCAGAGTGGCAAACTCACGACCCACCTTAGGACACACACTGGAGAAAGGCCTTATCATTGCTCTGAGTGTGGGAAGACTTTCACTGAATCTGGCAATCTTAAAAGTCACCAGAGAATACATACTGGAGAGAAGCTATATCCCTGCTCCGAATGTGGAAAGACTTTCACTACATCTGGCCATCTTAAAAGGCACCAGAGAGTACATACTGGAGAGAAGCCATATCCCTGCTCTGAGTGTGGGAAGACTTTCACTACATCTGGCAGTCTTAAAGGGCACCAGAGAGTACATACTGGAGAGAAGCCATATCCCTGCTCTGAGTGTGGGAAGACTTTCACTACATCTGGCAATCTTCAAAGTCACCAGAGAGTACACACTGGAGAGAAGCCGTATCCCTGCTCTGAGTGTGGGAAGACTTTCACTACATCTGGCAGTCTTCAAACTCACCAGAGAGTACATACTGGAGAGAAGCCATATCCCTGCTCTGAGTGTGGCAAGACTTTCACTACATCTGGCAGTCTTCAAACTCACCAGAGAGTACATACTGGAGAGAAGCCATATCCCTGCTCCGAATGTGGAAAGTGTTTTTCCCAGCCTAGCGGACTTAAAATCCACCAGCAACGTCATAATGGTGAGGAACCATTTAAATGCTTCTATTGTACCAAAAAAATATCAAAATGTGTGTGTGTGTGTGAGAGAGAGAAAATTGAAGAAGTAGCCAAGGATGGTAGTATCACAAGATGACATGGCTCTTAAAGAAATAGGGATTACAGATGCACTTGCTGGGTTGGTTGCAGAGCATTTATCAGGACCTGCTCTGGCAGAAATATGGTGTCAGAGGGTCCTTTTTTTGGGAGAGGGGGTTGGCTGGGGGGCAATAGGTTGTGGATATTGGCGCCTCTGTGTGCTGTGCGGACCCAGGGGTACGTCTGTGCATTTTTTTTTTACAGCCCTTAGGTCGATGGACACGGCAAAACAAAAGTAAAATTTCAAAAGTAAAAGGAACATACTTATTTATCATGGAATACCCTTTCACTTCAACCCCGCCTTGTTTTCTGAAATCACCAACTATTTTAGATGTGCTCACATTTAGTCTTGCTTCTGTTCTGAAGTTGCACATGTATCTTCAAAGTAATGGTTGCCTAGGGTTACAAACAATGGCATACTGGCCTATGCTTACACACAATGGCATACTAGCCTATGCTTACACACAATGGCATACTGGCCTATGCTAAGACACAATGGCATACTAGCCTATGCTTACACACAATGGCATACTAGTATATGCAAACACACAAAGCAATAGTTGCCTATGCTAAGACACAATGATATACTAGCCTATGCTAAGACACAATGTATGCAATATTAATGGACAGATATCTCTCTAATAGCTATCAAATGCCAAAAGAGATGTCCCCTCACTCTTGATATGGCCTACTGCCATTCTCTGTCTCCCATCCATCCGTCCATCCATCCAAATCCATCTCTGTTTTACTTCTCTCACTCCCTTTTCTCTCTCTCCTTTTCCAGTAGCCCTTGTCCGACCATCTCCTTCTGCACAGTCTCCTGTTCCTCCCAAGGACCCCTCAACACTGCAAGTACCATTGAAGGTTCTGACAATACAGCTGGTGGACTGCCGCCATGTACTGGGACGGAATAGCACATTGACACTACTCTGAAGAAAAGGTTAGGATTCATATACAGGCAATTATGAAGACACCTAATCTTGACAAAGGGATTTAACTGATTATAGTGGTTTAAATGTAGGCTACAATCCCATCATAAGAAAACGATAAACAAGGTGAAAATATTTTCTTTACATATAGGTCCACACTGTGATCAATAAAGCTAAGTTCATAATTGAATGCTACAGAAAAAGAGAGCATAAGAGAGTGAGATGTATCATGTGAAATATATATATTGCCATCTCCTTGGGCAAGTCGGCCAGCAGCCATGTTAGCAGGGTCTTTTGCCCTATTATTTGAACTTATCCACACGACACAGAAATGGTCCACAGTACGATACATTAGTGATTACTTTATTGTTTAGATGTAATAATAACAGTTTTATCTTTAAAAAAAAAAAATAGAACAACAGAAGCAGTTGTAGCTCAAACTGGACAACATTGAGGGACGTGTGCTAATACTGGCCAGTACCACTAGGGGGAGCTCCAGAGACTGTTCTGTGACCGGTCAATGTGTTCTGTGATTGGTTAATACCTCCGGCACTATCTGCTGGTGGCTGTGGCACACAGAACGACTAAGTTAGCATTATTAGACCTTGGATAGCAAACATAGATAGACTACTATGTACACATTTACAAATATGTTAATCTTCTTTTCTTTTTCTTATTGTACACAGAACCGAGGCCGTAGTGATGACCATCCGTTAGCATCAAATATGTATCCCAAGTCCCCTTCAAGGAAAGATGAAGCTTAAAAAACGATGAGTGGAAAGAGTTTGGTGTTTTCAAAAAGACCTTAACGGTCATCGTTCCAGTGGTATCCATAGTTATGTGGATGACACACAACTGTACATCTTTGCTGAACCAAATGATGCTGCAGCTATAAACTCCATTACTAACGGTCTTTTGACGATAAATAAGTGGATGAGCAATCATTTCTTAAAGTTAAACGAGGACAAAACTGAGATCCTACTAGTCGGCCCTAAAACAGAAAGAGAAATGCTGTTTAATAATCTGGGGAAATTAACCCCCTGGATTAAATCAGAGGTTACAAGGCTTGGTGTTATTTTAGATTCAGATCTAAGCTTCATTAACAAGGTACGAAAACATAATTTTTCCACCTTAGAAACATAGCTAAAGTACTACCATTTATAAATCAAAAAGATGCTGAAAAACTGATTCATGCTTTTATTTCAAGCCGTCTTGATTATTGTAATGCAATTCTTATTGGCCTCCCGAAAAAAACAACTGAGAGACTTCAGCTTATTCAAAACTCTGCAGCTCGGCTATTAACCAGAACCAAGAGGAGAGAGCACATTAGTCCAGTTTTAGCGGCTCTGCACTGGCTTATGATAACATTTAGAATTGATTTTAAGGTCCTTCTCCTTATAGACAAAGCCCTTAATGGGCTAGGACCAAGTTACTTTGCAAACACCCTTGTCAAATTATTGCCTTCAAGAACACTGCGATCATCT
Organism: Clupea harengus; assembly: GCF_900700415.2. Classification (NCBI taxonomy): domain Eukaryota; kingdom Metazoa; phylum Chordata; class Actinopteri; order Clupeiformes; family Clupeidae; genus Clupea; species Clupea harengus. The sequence continues at coordinate 19,832,066 of NC_045175.1, read as the reverse complement.
ATTGCTGGTTTATTAGAGGTTCCCAGCAAAAGCCGTGAGAAAATCGGGGACGCAGCCTTTGTCAATTACGCCCCAAAGCTATGGAACACACTGCCTATAGATATCAGGGAAGCCAGGTCGCTAAACAATTTTTAAAAGAAAGCTAAAAACTTATATTTTCACCTTCACATTGTTCTTTATCGTGATATAACGTGATATTAAGGGGATTGGGGAACTATATCTCTGCAGAGTTTTAGTTTCTATCTTTTGCATTTTATGTATTCTATTTTTTAACACTTTATGCACTCCATCCCTGCTTTTATTTTCATTTTATTTCATGCACTCTATCCCAGTTTTACATTTGTTTTATGTGAATCACTGTGCATATAATTTCTTTGTGTACGTAATTTCTTTGGTTTTAGGAACTTTGAGCTGCATTTTTTTGTACGAAAGGTGCTATACAAATAAAGTTTTGTAGTATTATTATTATTATTATTATAATTGTGCACGCTGTGTGAGAAAGAGTTTCACTCAGTGATCAGGTCTGAACAGCCATCAAAGAATCCACAGTGGTGAGAGACGGCACCAGTGCAGCGACTGCAACATGTCTTTCAGTCAGGGGCGTAGCAAGCTTTTCAAAAGTGAGGGGGATGGATGTGATTTGTTTATTAACAATAGAAACAAGGATACAATGACAGAGTTGTACAACATGTATAACATACAAGATATAAAAAGCATCCCATTTAAATGAGTGATACTAGAAAAGTATAAAAACACACTCGGAACACATGAAAAATAAGTCAAAATAAGTCAAAAAGAATCAGAAATACTTTAATAATTTTTTGTTACAAACTACAAATATACAAACAAAATATATTAAGAACAAAACATTTTTAATTAAATATGTACATATATATATTATATATATATATATATACCAACCAACAACCAACTGACCAATTGAACATATGACCAACTACCAAAAGTGCTCTTTCTGCCCTCCTTACAGGAGACAAACTGTTCAGCAATCTTTTTTCTGTTTACCCTGTCCAGCTTGTCTTTATGTACATTGCACACAGCAACACTGTTGAGGCGGGTTTGGGTCATGGTGCTGCGAAGCCATGTTTTCAGCCTCCGGAGGCTGCTGAAACTCCTTTCTGACTCTGCTGATGACACAGGCACAACTAGGAGGAGTCGGGTCACTGTTTCGACTTGGTCAAAGAGACCACGGACCTCTGGGGTCATCCCTTATTAGGTGTTGTTATCAAGTGGTTGAAATCATACTTACAAGACAGGAGCTTTTTTGTTGCAGTTGGCAACTACACCTCAACACCTACGTCCCTGACCTATGGAGTCCCCCAGGGCTCAATTTTGGGTCCACTTCTATTCAACCTTTATATGCTCCCACTTGGACAAATCTTAAAGAATAATTTGATCTCCTATCCTAACTATGCTGATGACACCCACATTTACTTAGCTTTGACACCTAATGACTATGGTCCCCTTGAATCTCTTTGTGATTGTATTGAGCAAATTAACCACTGGATGTCTCAGAACTTTCTCCAGCTAAACAAAGACAAAACTGAAGTAATAGTTTTTGGTAAAAAGGAGGAAAGATGTAAGATTGCCACCCTTCTTAACAAAAAAGGACTTAAAGCAAAGGATACTGTCAGAAATCTTGGTGTCCTCTTAGACAGTGATCTAAATTTTAACAGCCACATGAAAGCAATTACTAAATCTGCGTTCTACCATCTCAAAAACATTGCCAAACAAAAGATGACTTGGAAAAACTAATTCATGCCTTTATCTCCAGTAGGGTTGATTACTGCAATGGGCTGTTCACAGGCCTTCCAAAAAAAAAACCTTAAACAGCTTCAAATGATACAAAATGCAGCAGCCAGAATTCTTACAAAAACAAAAAGAACTGACCACATAACCCCTATACTGAAATACCTGCACTGGCTCCCAGTAAGTTACAGGATTGACTTTAAAGCACTGCTGCTTGTTTTCAAGTCACTTAATGGGATAGGGCCAAAGTATCTATCTGACATGTTTCAGCAGTACGTACCACTCAGATCTCTCAGATCGCAGCATACATTTCTATTAGTAAAACCCACTGTCCAAACTAAACAGGGTGAAACAGCAATCAGCCACTATGCGGTTCACCTCTGGAACCAACTTCCAGAAGACATTAAAAACGCTCCAACTACTTTCAGTTTTAAATCTAGACTAAAGACCAAACTTTTCTCAGATGCCTTCTGCTAACTGGCCATGAACAGTTCCTTTGAAGTATTATTGCTTACTCTAATAGAGTAGTGATTGTTATTATTCTTTTTATGCTTTTATTTCCTATATTTTACTATTTTTATGCCTTAATGTTCTCATGCTTTTATTTTCTATAATTTACTGTTTTTATGATCATGCACTGACCTTTTGCTTTTTAAAAAAAAAAAAATGTATGTGAAGCACATTGTTGTGCATGTATGTGAAGCACTTTGAATGACCACGGTGTATGAATTGTGCTATATAAATAAAATTGCCTTGCCTTGCCTTGCCTTGTCTGTTAAGACCCCTGCGAAGTATAACACACCGTTGCCATGAAAAACAGAGCGTTGCTATGGACGCAGTTCTGTTCACTCAGGCAATATAATCGCTACACACAGCCTACGACGTAGCTACGGCGGCAGTTCGACGCAAGGCGTTTGTGCAAAACTGTGGAAAAACTGCAGAAAAAGTGTGGGTGTTGAACCCTCTCACCGGGAAAAGTGTGGGTGTTAAAACACCCACATTCCCCTAGGGTGCGACGCGCCTGCTTTCAGTAAAAGATCACCAGAGAGAAGCCGTACTGCTGCGGTACTGTACTGTACTGTGGAAGATATCTCACTGACTGTGGCAACCTGAGAGACCACAGACGTACACACATAAGCGAGAAGCCTCACAACTGCTGTGACTGGGGAAAAGTTTCCCAAAATACAATGTACTACAAGCACATTGTACAATACACATGGGAGAAAGGCCGTATCCTTGCACTGAGTATGGATGAGGTTTCTGTCAGCAGTCTCATATTCGTGGACATATGGAAGCCCACAATAGGTAGAGACCTATAAGAACTGCACCTGCCCCATTTAGGTAGAGACCTATAAGAAATACACCTGCCCCATTTAGGTAGAGACCTAGATGAACTACACCTGCCCCATTTAGGTAGAGACCTATTAGAACTGCACCATTTGCAGGCAGAAGTTTAAAAGAAGTTGGTCTCCGGCCGCCACAAACGAGTCAGGGTGGGGTCTCCATGGAGACCTATTATCAATAGCTCAATAGGAATAAAGAAAATGTATTTATTTTTCATTAAATTAAGTTTTTAATAATTGTATCTGTTAATGTGTGGAGAACATCACGCTGCCAAGGCTTTTTTTTTCACTTTGTCAATTCATGTCAATGGCAAATCTGACAGATCTTTTAAAATTCTTCTCACGGCAAATTCATAGTAGGAATCCCCTTTTCTATACGTTAATTTAACACCCAGAAATATACACCACACCCATTACAGACATGGAACTGGTGTACAGTACTACACAGACACGTCATCAGTTACAACCCAAGCGGGCCTCTGGATTGGCTGACCACACTGATAAAGAACAGACTGAGAGACCATGGCACTCATTCAACTGTTAATGACGAAGGGCTTTAGTCCAAAGCATCCTGTAGAAGTACATGTGTATCTTATAAATAAAATGTTCATCTCATGAATTGTGTGCTTACCATTTTTGTGCTGCTAAAAAGGTGCTCGTTTGAAGTGGGTTCCTGATGAGAAACGTCCCGTTGCTCACTCATCAACCTCAATGTCGACTCTCCTAACAGGTCGGAATTACCTTACTCTAATGAAATTAATATTATAAAATATGTATTACCAATTCTGATCAATATATTGTCTGTTGACTAAGTATGTGGATTCATGTAAACAATGGTTGATTTCCAGTTCCATATTAGTTGTACTTGTCAGATGAACCGCTGTATACTTTGAAGAATTTTACTTTGAGGAATTTACAGTGTGGTGTAAGCTTGACACATTCAGGCATAACCTTTGACCTTTGACAGACGGATGCAGCTGGTATTGTTTGCTTTCTGTTGTGTTGTCCATTTTGTGCCAATGCTGTTCATGTAGTGTCAATATATGATAAAGTGAAGGTCAATCGATAAGGTTTAATTAGACAGTCACACGGAGTAAATATTTCCTGTAGATCTTCTAAATGTTGAGTCTCCAAATGTAAATTTCAAAGTTACATTAAATTCATGTGAATTTGCACCTGTTTTTTGGGCGAAGGGGATGGGGTGGGTGAGTGCAATTCCAGATCTTATCCTGAATGTCAGGACATGTTTCTGCAGTTGTTACAGGCCCATTCTCCGTGTGTGTAGGTCTAACTTCTGTACCATACACACATGTACAATGTGAATAAATAGCACCCGATACTGTCAGCACCGTTTCATTTCTGATACAACTCAAAAGTTGAAAAGCGATCAGTTCTTCAGTTGTGTTGAAGTCCAATTTGTGCTAAAGTTGTTGATGTAGTACCGATACATGATAAAAGAAATTATATTAATAATTATAACTGTTATTCCACTGATAAAGTGTTGAATGAAACACTGTAGACCTTACATTTTCTTAAATATTTAGTCTTTTCAGAAAATATTTTATAATATTCTACAAAATAGTAATAATATACGCTCATCTGTGTAGACTAATGGATGTGTCAGCAAACTCTGAATTCTGAAGTCAATTTCATGTCACCAAAGTTGGTAGTCACATGATTAGAAACAAAGTTGCATAGATATATCAATTAAGATAAAGTTTTGCAACCATAACCCTTCTCATTTTCTCCCGTTTCTGAAGCATTATTTACACCTTCAGTTTAAATTTACATTTAGAAGAAGTGACAGAATGAAAAAAGCAATTCATCATTTCTTTACATATCAAAATATCGGGGGGGGGGGGGGGGGGGTAATCCAAGTTCATGGTTTAGTGTGTAAGATAAATAAAAAAAACAATTGCCAAATGGAAAAAAACAGACAGCCAGCAAGGTCAAGCAACTGTCAAATGGAAAAATACGTTTTGCTATTGCTATTGGCCAGTAAAAACTTGTCTAGTTTACAACGATCGTTTCGTCCGGTGGCTCCTTCCTAAACCAACACGCTAAAGAAAATACTTAATAAGTGACAAACCCTGGATAAATTAAGTCGAAGTGGAAACCCTCCTAATAGAAGAGCCATATGACTTTGTTCTCCTAGGAGAATGAAACCACCGAGCTTTTCTGTACGGTTACACTAAGTTTACCTGTCACTAAACCATTTACTTGGACCCGTTGCTAGAGATTTTATATTAATTTTTTCTTGCAGTCAATAAACACGGTTTCTCCCATCCAGTTGTCAAACAGATTTCCTCCACTTCTTACTATTTAGGAAGGTTAACTCTTTCCCATACATTGTTGCACTTCAACTTAAACATTAGGTAGTACATACTCTACGTACCATACTATATAAAGAACAGCCGGCAGACACTGGTTTTTGGTCACATGACGAGTCAACTTTATTATCCTCATTATTTAACATCACTTTCTCAACACAGGAGGGGAGGACCCGGTCCCGGGTGGCCGGTGGCCCAGACGTTTGCCAAATCAGGACCAGCGCTGGCACAGATCATTACAGACTCTGGCCAATCAGACCCGGGTTTAAACCAGAGTCCGCGGTCAGGCAGCCAACTGGGACTGGGAGTGTAGAGAGAACGCTTTTTGATGATGTCACTACAGCCAACTGGGACCGAAGTGGAGAGAGGCCGATTTTTGATGACGTCACTATTGCTCATTGTTTGGGAATGATTTGAGGTCACCAGGCAGGCAGAATGGCGGTGGTGGGAAGCGAGTTGGTGCCATGGGGTCCCTACGGCCGGAGAGGCTGAACTGGAAAGGAAGGGTTTGGATTTCATTTGATTTGATGAGATGAGAGCTTTGGGACTCATAAGGCAAGAAGAAAGATGCAAGGGACACAAAGCCTGTTCTCCCATTGGAAACGGTCATGACGAATGGACACTTTCTTTTTTGTCGGGGGGGGGGGGGGGGGGAAATGCAGTGCATTCATAAATGTAAGTGTGTGTGTGTGTGTGTGTGTGTGTTGATGTATAATGTACAGTCCTTTCGTGTAGAGGTTATAGGAGTTGGATTGCACCAACAGCTGGGGTAGGGGGGCGGGGGGCATTCCCCCCCTTCCCAGCCCCCCAGGAGAGCCTCAACCAGTCCGCAGGATGATGTGAACACCGGAGTCAGTGAACACAGGACCACTCATGTCTCCCACTTTAAGAGCGAACGAAGCATCCTCGAATGGCTTCTGCATCTGACCTGGGGACAACACACACAAGAGTACCACGTCACTGTGTGTGTGTGTGTGTGTGTGTGTGTGTGTGTGTGTGTGTGTGTGTGTCTCTGTGTGTGTGTGTGTGTCTCTGTGTGCGTCTCTGTGCGTGTGTGTGTCTGTTCCTAACTGTGGGTTTGTGTTGTGTTGAATTTGCATAAACCTTTTATTAGTCAGACAAAGTGTGTGCTTCTGTGTGCTTTAGACGCACCTCAAACCCGTCATTAATATAATAAAAGTATTTATATTAAAAAATAACATTGCCACCTCCAGTATGTGAATAATTCCCAGTGATACATTTTATGCATTCATAAAATGTTATTTTTTAATATATATATATATATATATATTATATTAATAGTTCATGTACATAAAAGAACAATAAAATAAAAATAATGATCTGTCTGTGTGCTAGAGATCTATCTATCTATCCATCTATTCACACTGTTTGGATAATGCAATATTTTACTCAGAATTTCTTGATCCAAATAAAAGGGACTGTGTGTGTGTGTGTGTGTGCTGACATACCTCGGCCAAACAAGCCTAGGTCTCCTCCATTTCGGGCAGAGCTGCAGTCACTGAACTGAGAGGCCAGAGTCTCAAACTTCTCCTCGCCTGACTTGATCTTCTCTATGTATTCTGATGGACACACACACACACACACACACACACAAACAAACAAAGAGTCATTTAAAACAGTACAGAGGCGAATGTCCGTGACCCTCGCGGACCAAAAACGTTGCTTGGGCTAAAAGTACCAACGAACTAACTAACAAACAAACAAACAAACAAACAAACCCAGCATCTTCACGCAGCCCCAGTTACCGTTACTGGTGCAGCCAGCTAACACACATTGACAGCAACATTGACAGTAAAATAAAAGCCCACTGAATTGATTACCATGAGGTTCACACACAAACAGAGCAGCCTTCCACTCACACAAGAAGGTCTCCATGACCACTAGCTGCAATACACAGGTATGACCACTAGCTGTGCTCTACCACACACACCCTCCTTCGTGATCTGCACAGGTTTGCTGTGCAAAATATTGATTGGACTCAGGGCCAATCCTATACATGCTTTCAATGTTTTACGCACCCATAAAGACCCTCATAAGGAAATAATGACTGTCTTTGCGAAACTGCCTTCAAGCAACAACAAAAAATGTGTTTTATAGGCAACTAGACTTGGTGTTATCTTCAAATCTATTTTGAAGGTATATGGTCACGTAAAGGACAGATAAACATACGCACCATCACCACTAGCCATCAAAAAAGCTTTACCAGTGTGACATTGCCCACTTCATAGCCAAGACACCAGTTAGCATGCTTTTGTCAGCGCCATCTAGGCTGGCGGTGGTGTTTGCAAGGTGTAACGATGCCTTTCTTCTAGTTAATTCGCTATCATCAGACTACAATTCCTTACTGCTTCTTTAATGAAAATAACAAGGTTCAGTACTTATGCTTGCTCTTGTGGGTGGGGCAGGACACACATTCTGTAACTCCTCCATCATGGCAATGCTCTTGCCTCATATTAAGTAGGACACATTTTTTCCATCTACTCTAAATTAGCTCCATCCTTCCTTCCCATATTATTGCTCTACCTTTGGCTAATATAAAGTCGGACATGTTCGGTGTTCCACCTACTCTGAATGAACTCCAATGCTTCTTCCTTGCTCCGGGTGATGTTCTCCTCTCGCCATGACGCCGGCCGTCTCGACTGGTTGTGCTTCACCAGCAGGTGAGAGCAGCGCACTTTGTCGGGGTCGCCTCGACCGTCACCGGAGCCAACCGGCCGTTCCCACTGACTGGCATTGGTTATGTGGTTGAAGTAGTATACCCTGTCTGCGAAAAAGTAGAGAAAAAGCAATGGGAAAAGAGGGGAAGAATAAGATTTAATAAGGAGATCAAACATATTTATACAGCGCCAATAACAATTTAAATGGTCTCAAAGGCGCTTTACAGAGCCTTCACCCACTAGATTAGAGCAAGCACGAAGGCGACGGTGGCAAGGCAACACCCCCTTTTAACAGGAAAACATATCTGGAGCAGAAACCAGTTCGTAAAGCATGGGGAGCATGCTTGGAATGAATTGACAGTGACTGTTTTCTTTCTGAGTGGCCGGATACAGGTACAATTTCTAGCTAAACAAATGGTTAATCTATTTGTGCCCACCATACATCGCGATACAGCTGGTCGAGATTTGAAAATGGTGCAGTCTATGCATCTCTACGTGGGTCAATAGCGGAGCCACTGGAAACAGGGCTAGTTGGGCCTGGTAGTCCACTGAATGAATGGACCCCAGAATGACTCTTCGCGCCACAGGCATGAGGGCAGAAATAAGTTTTCGTTGAGGCGGCGCTAGCATTATTAATTTGGCAGGCTGTGTCATTTACTCGATGAAACGGGAACTCGTCCTCATTTGAGTCACTCTCGTAAAATTACACAGTCATTTCAGATACCTGCGACATACCCCTGAGACGTTGGAGGGGGGAAAAAAGCTACAAAAGTGGCTAACTAGCTGACTTAGCTAAGCGTAACATGACCACAACGGTTGCTGGCTAACGTGTTAACTAGCATAACAACACAAACTTTAAAGTCATCAAGCTCGCATGCCTTGTTATAAAAACATGTCGTATGGTACTACCCATCCCATCAGAGAAGCATGAACATTCCCATACGATGCTAGCGAGCTACACATGCATTGGCTATGTCGGCTAACTGTTGACAGATCATTGCAAATGCAGCAGTTAGCTAGCGTTAGCTATCGGGGATAACATTACAATCATGCATGCAGACGATTAATTCCTTGGATGACATAACGTTGGGTATCATCAGCGAGGTATATCACATGCCCTAAATCCTGTAAATTACATACTTGAACTGCGACTCATTCGCTTTTCCCATCCGGACGGTAATTTCTCATCGTCTGCCATTTCTGTCTGCTTTTAAGTGTTTGCAAGTCTGCTTTCCTTCCTTAAACGCTGCACCCTTTCCCATTGAATATGTTATTACACTTCTCCACCAACAGAGAGCAGTACAGAGATGTTATCCAAAGCAAGTGATTCAAGAGCTGTTGATGTTTTATTTGATCAAAGCGCAATATATATGGTTTGGGGTAAAAAAAAAAAGTCTATTGTCTAAATATTTTCTTCATGTTGACAAGAAAAATGCATATTCCATGCAGTTTCTTAAAGTGCTCGTGTAAATATTCAACTGAATGTCCGTGGATTTACGACAGTGAATCTTTACGCCAGTGAATCTTTACGCCAGGATAGCACAAACGACGACATAGCAGTTTTTTTTGCCAAAGATGGTCATTGGTCCGTGCTGACTGTCACTCATTATTTACAGCATAGCATTGGTTCAAGACTAGCTATACCCTACTTTTGTTTTCCGCCTGGAGAAGACCAAACGTGCGAGTCTCGTCTTATGATCCAGTGGATAACTACTTAATTTTGGTAAACTACAAATCATTATATTATTTATGAAATATAAAAATGTCTGTGTAGTCAGTCATACGAATGAACCCCCGTTTCAGCTGTGAATCATACATTGCCTCTAGATTTGTCAGGTCCTTGTGTAGATCTACTGCTGTAATGGTTAGTCAACGTTAGCGATATTCCAGTATCATTAGCATCATAATTTGTGTTGTGGTCCAGTCGTTGATGTCAAAAGAAGTTGTTCTTTAGAAGGCAGATGTCCTACAGCTATCTAAGCATTCTCCATTGGCACCAGCCAGTGTTTCTGCACAGCTGTCTCACTGGAAAGTGAGCTTACTATAAATTGGCGTTAGCTTACAAGGTAGTAACTTTAGCTAACCACGACAACCGTGAGTACATCCCCACTACTCGCTGCGGTTTTATATCTGTGGTGTCGATGTTTACAGTAACGTTGTTGCTCGCTTTATCATTCTCAACGTTATTAGTAACGACCGGGGCAAGATAGCCAGCCAAGACGCTTGCTTTCCTCGTAAACGTGGTGATGTAGCTTAGCTTTGGCTTGTCATAGCGAGTTGTCTTGATAAAGACTGTCCACTGTGGTTCGTGTAATGTGGTTTGGATTGCAAGTTGTATCCTGCAGATGTGTAAACTAAGATTGACATCTGCACGGCTCTTTTTTCCTAGTGTCTTTCATTAAATGACTAAATATACAACAATTGTAGCAATCAAGGCAACGGCAACACACTAGAAAACACAACATGGGCAATGCAACTTCACCCTTGTGTTAAAATTACTGTCTGTGTTTACCTGGTCTAACAGATGTTTGCATGTTGTTTTCAGGTTCGTGTGCTAAAAGATGATTGAAGTCGTGTGTAATGACCGTCTGGGCAAGAAGGTTCGGGTGAAGTGCAAGTATCCTTTGTCATATTTATGCTTAAAGCCTTTTTTTTTATTAAGGGAGGTCATAGGCTTCATTGGGTGTTACACGGGAAACATTGATGTTGAGTGATATTCTTAAAAAGTTATTCTTTAAAAAAGTTTTGCAGTGAACCTCACATATCAACCAATCAGAACCTGGCATCAGCTCAGCATCAGGCTTTGGGTTAGTTGAATAAGAAATGTATTCGCTTGGAGGGGGTGGACCTCCAATTTTTACAGGGTAAAATGCACTTAGGAAATGAGTCCATTCATATTCATATTGCAATTTTATAATATGTTCCCATTAATGTTGCCTTGGATAGCCTTATGCTTTGAACTCACAGCTGTTCACAACTCCTCGTGTAATTATGAGCGTCCATGTTTCATTTAACGAGTTTGATGGAAACCCAGCTATGGTTGGAGGGAAGCCAGGCCATAGAGGGTTTTGTTTGTTTGTGGGTGTGTGGGTGTGTGGGTGGGTGGGTGGGTGGGGGTGGTGGTGTAGTAAAGTGGTTATATGGAAGATGGCTAACACCGCAGTGGTGCAGTCTGTTAGTGTGAACCTTGACCCCTGACCCTTAGCTCAGAGGACACCATCGGGGACCTGAAGAAACTCATCTCCGCCCAGACTGGCACCCGGTGGGACAAGATCGTCCTGAAGAAATGGTGAGAGGGGACACTCGAGAAACCTTAGCTCTCTCTCTCTCTCTCTCTCTCTCTCTCTCTCTCTCTTTCACATTGCCGTTGGGTGACTTTATACTACTCCTGGCGCAAAAAAAGGGTTTGTATGTTTGGTGTGTGGGTTTGTGTGTGTCTGTACGTTTGGTGTTTGGGTGTGTGTGTGTTGTGGGGGAAGTGTTATTCATATCTTTTCTTCCGTTGCAGGTACACAATTTTCAAGGACCATGTGACGCTGGGAGACTGTATCCTTTGACTAGTATTAATCAGTTTCCCTCATTGACCTGTTATCTTACACGAGTACATGTATTTAAGAGCCTTGTTTACCTGTTATCTTACACGAGCACATGTATTTAAGAGCCTTCATTTACCTGTTATCTTACACAAGTACATGTATTTAAGAGCCTTCATTTACCTGTTATCTACATTTACATTTACATTTAGTCATTTAGCAGACGCTTTTGTCCAAAGCGACGTACAAGGGAGAGAACAGTCAAGCTAAGAGCAATAAAAAAAGCATGGTGTAACAATAAATACTACTTTACATGAGAATTAGAAAAACAACAACCTAGAAAAGAGGATCTTTATCTTACACGAGTACATGTATTTAAGAGCCTTGTTTATTTAAGAGGTTATGATGACCCCCTCAGTCACCGTCTAGCCTTTTTTATGTATATATTTAGGATTCTTGGAGCCCGTACATTTAAAGAAAATAACAAGATCAGGTTTCCACCCCTTGGTGCTTCCATATTGGCCTGTGAAGAACACTGAGAGAGCAGTAGTACACTGCTTAGGGTCAAGCCCAAATAGTCATGTATTGGCTTCCTTCGCAGTAAACCCAGTACAAATCTGAAACTGGGTGGTTTTTGAGCCAACATGTCTGCATATCCAAAGTGTCTGCCTTGACTCTGAGTCTCAGATGAGATCCATGATGGGATGAACCTGGAATTGTACTACCAGTAGGAGGCGACAGTACGGACAGCTACCAGTAGATGGCAGTACTGGGATGACATGCAGACAGATGGAACGCACTAAAAGACTCTCTCCCCAACACACACACACACACACACACACACACACCAACACTTAGCAGTTATCTTTCATAGCTGTCATAATTTGCAGAAACATGGCTCTTGAATTTGTAATATTTATCCACGCATATGCTGACTGGGATACAGACACGGATCCAGGAAACCACCAGTGCAAGAGAGCGTGTGGCGATCATGATGCAGGATAGCTACGATTAGTTTGTTCTTTGTTGTGTTGCTTTTATTTTGATATCCTTTGGAAATAAAAAACAAAAAACGACATTATACATATATATATTTTATTTCTCTTCCCAGCACCTTTCTTCCTCAAAGGGAATTTACCATGATTTTGCAACCGTAACAGTGAAAAAGCAATCCTAATGTTGAAAATATTACTTTGAATCGTTTTAAGAGTGACACACTACATAAATCACATAAATACCTCATCCTTTCAGTACACACACAGATACACACACACTCATATACATACAGAAACGCAAACGTAGCAATATCATTGAAACATTCTTATGCTCAAAACTTCTTACACAAGTTTTTTTTTTTCTTCT
>NC_045175.1:19804053-19809053 GCF_900700415.2 Clupea harengus | reverse complement strand
CAGTAATATACACAGCATATACAGACAAACACACACAATAATACAAACATAATATGCACACAAAAACACATAAACACATACAAACACACACACACACACACATACAATAATACTCTTACACACTTGTAATGATGCACCTTAACATACACATACAATTGTGCATTTTACACATACATTAAGAAAGAAATACATTGGCAAACACTATTCAGGCTGGTTTGACAAGTGCCAACTCAACTTCCACCTTTTATTTTAGGTGTGAGGAAGTTGATGTTATTTCTTACCAGCTAGACATCACACACACCGCCAGCTTCCCTCTCGAAACACATTCACAGACATGTACACACACACACACACACACACACACACACACACACACACACACAAACACATACTTAACAGGTGCACACAGCAATGGTTAAAAACTCCACCACTGCACTAATTTGTGTGTGTTTGTCTGTATGTGTGGGTGTCGGTGTATGTGTGTGTGTGTTTGTCTGTCTGTCAGTATGTGTGGGTGTCGGTGTATGTGTGTGTGTGTTTGTCTGTCTGTCAGTAGTTGTGGGTGTTGGTGTATGTGTGTGTGGGTTTGTCTGTCTGTCAGTATGTGTGGGTGTTGGTGTATGTGTGTGTGTGTTTGTCTGTCTGTCAGTATGTGTGGGTGTTGGTGTATGTGAGTGTGTGTGTGTGCACTAGTGTTTATGTGCGTGTCTGTGAGTGTGAGTGTCGGTGTGTGTGTGCGCTAGTGTTTATGTGCGTGTCTGTGAGTGTGTGTGTGTGTGAGTGTGCACTAGTGTTCATGTGCGTGTCTGTGAGTGTGTGTGTGTGTGTGTGTGTGTGTGTGCACTAGTGTTCATGTGCGTGTCTGTGAGTGTGTGTGTGTGTGAGTGTGCACTAGTGTTCATGTGCGTGTCTGTGAGTGTGTGTGTGTGTGTGTGTGTGTGTGTGTGTGTGTGCACTAGTGTTCATGTGCGTGTTTCTGTGTGTGTGACCTTTGCCCCTGCAACACACCTCCCACCACTGTAGCTCCACCTCTGCCCGTGTCAGCTCGATGACATCACCCAGAGAGAGGTGCAGTGGTTGGCCAAAAGCCACAGGGGGCGGCGGCAGACCGTAGTACTCTTCACATACCTCCATTTTAGGCAGACCTGGGGAGGGAGGGGCAAATGACAGGAAGTGACCTCACAGCCAGGCAAGTGGTGATATCACAAAGCACCCTCCACAAATGAACGGTAAGTGGTGACTATAGCAAATGAGTCATGCAGCCTTTGAATCAGTGTGACTACGCAGTTAAGTACAGTGCAATATACTGCATAACAACATTGCAAATAGTGCAGTTATCCTTGTACCAATACTAATGCACACAAGGGACAACATAGACTCTCTCACACACATACATTCTCCCATCCCATACACACACACACACTAGCTGGTGGCTTGTATTGTTTAGGGATGACTGGCTCTGGCCTCTAACGTATAGGCCTGATACTGCACTCTATTCAGTGATGTCATCACAGTGTAAGACTGTAAGGCAACATATTAAAAACCGATTCATGTTAAATGTTCAGTCAATAATATTACATGGGAAATGCTATTTCAATGCTATCAGGAGTATAAAAAGATAATTATGGTCAAATGATTTAGTTTTGTCAGACCCGAACTAGATGCGCTGGCATTAAAGGAATATGTGGTATTGTATATATTTTATTATAGCTTTGGTGCAGCCCTACCTGGTTTGGCTGGTCTAGGCCCCTTCAGAGTTTTATTCTAATTGGGAAGAAAATTGTGGAGAAAGTAAAAAAAAAAGTTACAAACTGTACAGAGCTCTGAATAAATATGCTGCAGAAAAGACAAAACAAATCACAGGTCGGGGTCGGGGTCGGGGTCAGGGAAGGGGAAGGGGTCGCACCTTTTTAAGGGTTCCGGAGTTTTCTGTGGGGGCAAACCGAAAGGGGATTGGTTGACACAAATAATTCAATAAGGACTAATTGACAGAGAGTGAACGATACAGTACATGCATGATGTGATTAGGGTCAGCTGTAGCAGCATATGATACGAATACGAAAAACCACAATGCATGTTGTTGCAAGATGTGCTTGTGATTAGGGATAGCTTTAGCAACATATAATATTAATACGAGAACAACATTTACTTATATATATATATATATACTGTATATATATATATATATTTGATTATGTGATATGTACTGCTTTCATAAGTACATTGTACTAAGGTTACTTCATGCGAAGTGAGACTTTAGACTTCTACCCTTTCAGCGAGACAAGGCGGTGTTGTTTGACATGACATAACTCAGCCGTTACTGTTTCTTCTTTGAAGAAATACAACTGCCATTGAATGCTTGTAACTTTTTGAATGCTTGTGAAGTTTTGAAATCAACTTCCTGTAAGTTCTTTGAACACCACATGCAGACAGAGAATGTTCTATTTTTAAACAACTGAAATGGTTTCATTTGTTCTCTTCTCAGAAGAATATGGTTGACAGAACTTATATATCACTGGAGGAAGCCATGCTCATAAAGGTAAACATGGTATATTGTATATGAACACATACACACAAATACATGCATACCTACTGTACATAAACAAAAATAAACACACACACACACACAAAAATACACACACACACACACACATACACACACACACACAAACACACGCACCCCCCCCCCCCCCCCCCCCCCCCCCCCACATATACTGTACCTGAATTTCGTCCACATACAGGAACTCTTCCCAGACACTCTTTATGGGCAGCCATCTTACACCGTGTGCAGCGGTAGCCCTGAAAGAATATACCCCTGTGAGAAAGAGAGGGACAGGGAAAGAGAGAGAGAGAGACAGAGAGAGAGACAGAGAGAGAGAGACAGAGACAGACAGAGAGAGAGAGAGAGTGAGAGAGAGAAAGAGAGAGAAAGAGAGAGAGCGAGAGAGAGGGAGGGAGAGATGGAGAGAGATGGAGAGAGAGAGAGAGAGAGAGAGAGAGAGAGAATTCATAGAAAATTAATTTGTTATATATGAATAATGACACACCACATAAAGATCTAAACTCCAATCAAACAAGAGAGAAAAATCTGTCAGTGACTCCACTGTGGACTGTACTGATTGTCAAGTAGCGAGGGCTTAGTGTCACAGGAAGTGAATCTGGCTAAGAGTATATGACTGCCTGTGCCTACAGGAAGTGAATCTGGCTAAGACTATCTGACTGCCTGTGCCTACAGGAAGTGAATCTGGCTAAGACTATATGACTGCCTGGCCGTACATGTCAATCTGGCAGAGTCTCGCATGACCCAGCAGAAGTCAGTCAATTTGGGCTATCAGAGAGTCAGCAGATGGACTGTCTAGATTACCCTGGCATGGATCACGCACGTGTGTGTGTGTCTGTCTGTGTGTGTGTGTGTATGTGTGTCTGTGTGTGTGTGAGAGAGTCTGTGTGTGTGTATGTGTGTGTGTCCAGATTACCCTGGCATGGATCACACATGTGTGTGTGTGTGTCTGTGTCTGTGTGTGTGTGTGTGTGTGTGTGTGTGTGTGTGTGTGTGTCCAGATTACCCTGGCATGGATCACACTTGTGTGTGTGTGTGTCTGTGTGTGTGTGTGTGTGAGTCTGTGTGTGTGTGTATTTGTGTGTCCAGATTACCCTTGCATGGATCACACGTGTGTGTGTGTGAGTCTGTGTGTGTGTGTGTCTGTGTGTGTGTGTGTGTGTGTGTGTGTGTGTGTGTGTGAGTCTGTGTGTGTGTCTGTGTGTGTGTCTGTGTGCGTGTGTGTGTGTAAGTCTGTGTGTGTGTTTGTGTGTTTGTCTGTGTGTGTGTGTGTGTGTGTGTGTGTGTGTGTGTGGTGTGTGTGTGTGTGTGTGTGTGTGTGTGGTGTGTGTGTGTGTGTGTGTGTGTGTGCGTTGTGTGTGAGAGTCTGTGTGTGTGAGTCTGTGTGTGTGTGTGGTGTGTGTGTGTGTGTGTGTGTGTGTGTGTGAGAGAGAGATTCTGTGTGTGTGTGTGTGTGTGTGTGTTGTGTGTGAGAGTCTGTGTCTGTGTCTCTGTGTCTCTGTGTGTGTGTGTGTGTGTGTGTGTGTGTCTGTGTGTCTGTGTGTGTGTGTGTGTGTGTGTGTGTGTTTCCAGATTACTCTGCCATGGATCCGGCCCTGATTTGGTCCTGCTGTTTTTTTTCACTTGCGCAACGTCCACCAGGATCAGGAAATCTCACAGGAAATCATACGATCTCAGTGCATCAGAGTCTCACACGCCTCAGTGGAAGTAAGTCAATCTGCACTAATGTGGTGTCACAGTCCACATTGCACATCATTCTGGCACTGGTCTGGCCCTGATGTGACCCTGGTCTGGCCCTGATGTGGCCCTGGTCTCCGCATGGGAGCTCTTTTGTATCACCTTAGCCCTCCTACCAGGCCTCAGAGGAGGTCAAACTGATCAGAATTTGGCAGGGAAAAAAAAAAACACTGTCTGAAAACCACTGTTTAGATGGTCTCATGAAGAGGTATCCACTTGACTGGTACTGGGCAGGTCTCACAAGAAGTGCTAAACTTTTTACCTAAAAGCAGCAGTAATGAGGTTTGGTCTAAAACTAGTGAGCTGACTCCCTAAAAGCTATGCAGAAACCTTACAAACACCACCAACAGCCAAGTTGGCACTGATTAAAGCTTGCTAACATGCTAACACGCCACCATGCTAACTGGTGTCTTCTGCTGATAAAAGCTTGCTACCCTGCTAACCATGCTAACTGGTGTCTTTTGTCTATTGTTGGTGATGTCATGCTTTGAAGGATTTTCTTATATTTTTGCAGGGGGTTTAATCCCAGACCAGAGAACTACACAGTGCATTCACAGGTGTGTTTTTAGTGCATTCACAGGTGTGTTTATCTGTTGCATTGTGCCGCTTTAACCGCATTCGGCAGACTAATGAAAATACTCACCCAAGCAACATTTGGCAGCTTTCACAGGAAGTAAATACAGGAAATGACATATTCACAGGA
>NC_045175.1:19771553-19779053 GCF_900700415.2 Clupea harengus | reverse complement strand
CTCACTCACTCACTCACACAAACACACACACACACACACACACACAGTTCATACGCACACACACACACAGACACACACACAGTACTCACGCACACACAAACACACACATACACACGCACACAGAGACACACACACACACAACACACACACACAAACACACATACACACAAACACGCACAAACACACACATAGACAGGCCGACACAAACAGACACACACGCACACACACACACACACACAAGCACACACAGAGACACACACACACACACACACACAAACTCTCACACACACACACAGACACACAGACAAGTACATTTAAGCAATAAGTGAGGAAGTAGAGAGAGGGTGGAGTGTGTGTGTGTTTGTGTGTGTGTGTGTGTGTGTGTGTGTGTGTAGGTTGTTAGAGGGCTCTTAAACAGTTTTATTCTCCCCTGGTTTGACTTCCGTTTCACCTGAAATGAACTCTAGTGGCAGAATCATCAGCCTCCCCCTCAACCCTCTCTCATTCTCCCTCTCTCTCATTCTCTCTCTCTCATTCTCCCTCTCTCTCATTCTCTCTCCCTCGCTCTCTCATTCTCTCTCCCTCTCTCTTATTCTCCCTGTCTCTCATTCTCTCACTCTCCTTCACTCTCTCTCTCTCTCTCATTCTCCCTCTCTCTCATTCTCTCACTCTCCCTCGCTCTCTCATTCTCTCTCCCTCTCTCTCATTCTCCCTGTCTCATTCTCTCACTCTCTCTCATTCTCTCTCCCTCTCTCTCATTCTCCCTGTATCTCATTCTCTCACTCTCCCTCGCTCTCTCTCTCTCTCATTCTCTCTCTCCCTCACTCTCTCATTCTCTCTCCCTCTCTCTCATTCTCCCTGTATCTCATTCTCTCACTCTCCCTCGCTCTCTCTCTCTCTCATTCTCTCTCTCCCTCACTCTCTCATTCTCTCTCCCTCTCTCTCATTCTCCCTGACTCTCATTCTCCCTCTCAATTCAATTAAAATTCAAAAGAAGCTTTATTGGCATATTGACCATAACGTTGTAGAGTATTGCCAAAGCATTTGGGTTTGATATATAAAAGTGATTACATAAACAATACATACATAATTGATTACATAAACAATACTCACTCTCTCTCTCTCTCATTCTCTCACTCTCCCTCGCTCTCTCATTCTCTCTCCCTGTCTCTCATTCTCCCTGTCTCCTTCTCTCACTCTCTCTCATTCTCCCTCTCTCTCTCTCCCTCTCTCTCTCATTCTCATTCTCTCTCCCTGTCTCTCATTCTCTCACTCTCCCTCGCTCTCTCTCTCTCCCTTTCTCATTCTCCATTTCTCTCTCTCTCTAATTCTCCCTTTCTCTCTCTCCCTCTCTCTCATTCTCCCTCTCTCTCATTCACTCTCTCATTTTCCCTCTTTCTCCCTCTCTCTCTCTGTCATTTCCCCTCCTCTCTCTCTCAACCACCGAGAGACCCCTCTCTCTTCCACTTTCGTTTTCTCAGCAATCCCTCCATTTTTTCTCTCTGTTTCTTCTCTTCCTCTTTCTCAGACCACCGTGTAGTTGTTTCTTCTTTCTGTCTCCATCTTCAACCCACAACAAACACTATTTCTTCAGAGTACAAACCCTTCCTCTCCCAATCTGAAGAGAGTTCTTACCCCCACTCTCTCCTACAACTGCCCTCAATAACCCCGCCAACCCCCTCCCACAAAAAAAAAATATACTTCCTGTCACAGAAGTCATTCTGTCCCTCCCACCCACCCACCCACCACCCTCAAAATCACATTTTTGTGTGAATGTGTTTCATGCATCAAATTGCAGTTTCCTCTAGTGGTCACTTAAAGTATAGCACATATGCTGTTCTCACACTCTTCAACACACTTACCTACTAACACCTACTTTTCCCACCGCAATTATTGAAATGTGTATTGGGGAATGTCATGACCACATTTGTCATTTGAGAACAGGATATTTATAATTATAATTATTATAATTATTACATTTACAATTATTACATTATTAAAGTATACATTATGCAAATATATACTTATATATATATAATTATAATTATATAAAAATATATTACATATATATATATAAATATATTTGTTGTGCATCATGTGTCAAATCACAGAGGAAGTCTCCTCCTGGTGGATGTTTAAGGTATTACACAGGCTGATCTGACAGCATGGTCACATTCATCTACACACTTGACACTTTACACAGAGACTTGAAAATGATTTCTAAAGAAGTACTGTAGACTTGAGGCCATGTTTTGTTATTTCGAAATAAGATCAATGACGTGTAAGCGCAATCTTTCGTATCTTCATATTCATCTTTCTCATGTGTAAATGCACGTACCCACACACACACACACGCACGCACACACACACACACACACACACACACACACACACACAGTTGTTAATCCCATTCCCACCATAATCGCTCAAGTCTTTAAGTCTACCTTTCTGTCTCTTGTCATCTCCTGAGAACTGGCAAATCTGTCCCAACACGCAGGCCCTGCCCCCTCACTTCACACAACACAATTCCTGCGATCTGATTGGCTGACGACCAGCCCCTACATGCGATCCCACACCTGTGATTGGCTGCTGTATCTGCCCTGCAGGTTCGACCCAAAATGGGATTCTGGCATTCAAACTGAAGGAGGGAGTAAGACACAGACAGCTAGAAAAGAGATAGAGAGAGGGTGGGTGAAAGAGACAGAGAGAGAGAGAGAATACAAGAACGAGTAAATAAATAAGGTGTGAAAGTGATAAATAGATAGAGAGAAAGAAGGACACACAGAGAGAGAGAGGGACAAAAAGAGAGGGACAGAGAGAAAGAGAGAGAGAGAGATTGTGAAAACCAAGAAGAGGGGAGGGAAGGTGGATACTTGACTTGGTGAAGGTTTCGCTGTGTGCTTTTACACAGGTGAGTGTTACATGCCTCTGTCTTGGCTGTGAATGTGTGTGTGTGTGTGTGTGTGTGTGTGGTGTGTGTGTGTGTGTGTGTGTGTGTGTGTGTGTGTGTGTGTGTGGTGTGTGTGTCTGTGTGTGTATGTGTGTGTGTGTGTGTGTGTGTGTGTGTGTCTCTGTGTGTGTGAATGTGTGTAAGAATAAAGTCGACTAAACTGAACAGAGAGAAGGAAGGAGGGGTAGAAAGACAGGGGAGGGAACAGAGAGAGAGAGAGAGAGAGATAGAGAGAGGGAGAGGGGGAGAGAGAGAGAGAGAGAGAGAGAGAGAGAGAGAGAGGGCGAGGGGGTCAGGACTTCTGCCTCATGCTGAACTCTACACCAAAGAGCCATTCTTAACACATACCAGTGGTTAGCTCGTCATAAACACACTTAACACATACCAGTGGTTAGCTCGTCATAAACACATAGTTGTGTCAGAGTGGTAAACTTTGTCAAAATTGCCAGAGAGACAAAAGTCAATGACGGTAGCATTGCATTTCCTCACAGTATTCACGAGTCATGGTGCAGTTATGCCTGTTGTGTTCAAACACACAGAAGTGAGTGAGCAAGCAGCACGAGTGAGTAAGTGTGATCACATTATCACTGCAAGCTTTGATTGGTGCTCTCTTGAATGAACGGGAGTTTTGATTGGTGCTCTCTTGAATGAACGTCAGTTTTGATTGGTGCACTCTTGAATGAACGTGAGTTTTGATTGGTGCGCTCTTGAAGGAACGTGAATTTTGATTGGTGTACTCTTGAATGAACGTGAGTTTTGATTGGTGTACTCTTGAAGGAACGTGTTTTGATTGGTGCTCTCTTGAATGAACGTGAGTTTTCATTGGTGCTCTCATGGGTCTTTTTCCGCAGACATGATTTTAAATCCATGGTATCCATTAAGGCACATAACTGCTAATTATTGCTAATGACAATATATAAAGAAGTAAATTGTATATAACTTGATTGAACTGAACTGTACCGAGTTGAATCGAACTGAACAGGATTGGAAGGAACTGTGTAATAATGAACAAAATAATAAACACAATAAATTGGTCTGCGAAAAAAATTGGTTCACCCAACTCCCTGATGTTTGCTGCAGTTTAGTTCAATGAGAAACATAACTTCAGCACTCTCTGATACGCGTGTGGGGAATGACACTGCATGAATACAATGACCTGCATTAAATGGAGTTAAACTGAATTGGATTGAAAGGAATTAAATTAAATTGAATTAAATGAAGAAGAATTAACAGAGGGGATGTGGAACCTTCCTGCACTTCAGATCCATAGGATCAATTTTGACCTCGGCACACTGGTGCACGTGTGGGGAGAATCTCAGTTCAGTTCAGTTCAGTTCAGTTCAGTTCAGTTCAGTTTAGTTTAGTTTAGTTT
This sequence comes from Clupea harengus, assembly GCF_900700415.2. Classification (NCBI taxonomy): domain Eukaryota; kingdom Metazoa; phylum Chordata; class Actinopteri; order Clupeiformes; family Clupeidae; genus Clupea; species Clupea harengus. The sequence goes on along the minus strand of NC_045175.1, from coordinate 19,774,731 downwards.
AGTTTAGTTCAGTTCAGTTTAATTAAATTCAATTAATTTACATAACCGTATTTATGTAGCATCTATAGAACTTTAGCATGCTGAGCATGACCTACTGAAATGAACAGCCTTTATATAGAGTTCTATCTGTGTTTCTAGTGGTCCAGGTATGACTAATCGCTTCATGTTCTCATGTTGCCTTTGTCCTGTGATTCAGACATGAGCAATCGATCCATAGCCTGGTGGCTGACACAGATTGGCCTGTCCCAGTACACAAAGACCCTGGAGGGGGAGTACTATGGACTGGAGGTGAGACTGGTTATGTCTTTTCATTTATATACTTTATACTGTGGGCTGTCTTTACATTATATTAACATTGTACATGTATACATCTGTTTATTCTTACACTATATAGTGTTGGCTTATTTTTTGACAGCAGAGGAATTGAACATTTACATTTTAGATGCATTTTTTTTTTTTCCTTTTTCAATTTCAAACAAAAGCTTTGTTGACAAGACACATTTCAGTATTTGTATTACCAAGGCATTCACATATTCTGTCATATTGTGTATTAGCTACCCTTATACTTAAATTCAAGTTTGACCTGCTGAGCAGTGCCTTCCTTGGTCATTTTGTGTATTAGCTACCCTTATACTTAAATTCAAGTTTGACCTGTTGAACAGCACTTTCTTCTTATTTGACCATTGCACACCCATCTCTTTCAGTCAGTCAGCCATTCATTCTGTGCCGTGTGTGCCAGTGGGTACCAGTATTAAAATGAGTGCTAAAGTCTTAAAATGAGTGCTAAAGTCTTAAAATGAGGGTTAAAGTGTTAAAATGAGTGGTAAAGTGTTAAAATGAGGGTTAAAGTGTTAAAATGAGGGTTAAAGTGTTTAAATGAGGCTGTCTGCCTGCCCGTCTGCTTTGCCATGCCTTTCCTTTCTAGTGTGTGTGCGCTTAAAGCCGTCAGCTGGACAGAGTGTGTGTGTGTGTGTGTCTGTCACCGCTTATCTCCTGTAGCTAGTCTGTGAGTGTGTGTGTGTGTGTGTGTGTGTGTGTGTGTTTGTGTGTATGTGTGTGTGTGTGTGTGTGTGTGTGTGTGTGTGTGTGTGTGTGTGTGTGTGTGTGTGTGTGTGTGTGTGTGTGTGAGTGAGTGAGTGAGTGTGTGTGTGTGTGTGTGTGTGTGTGTCTGTGTGTGTGTGTCACCGCTTATCTCCTGTAGCTATTGTGTGAGTGTGTGTGTGAGTGTGTGTGTGTGTGTGTGAGTGTGTGTGTGTGTGGTGTATGTGTATGTGTGTGTATGTCAAAAGTCTAACCACCTGAACAGCGCCGTCTTTGGTCATAATGTGTATCTGTTCCCCTAATTTTTCAATTTAAGTTTGACCACCTGCACAGCGCCTTCTTCTTTGCCTGTATAGTTCACCCATGTCTTTCAGTCAGTCAACCATTCCTCCTGTGCTGTGTGTGCTGTGTGTGCTGTGTGTGCTGTGTGTGCTGTGTGTGCCAGTGTGTGCTGTGTGTGCCAGTGTGTGCCAGTGTGTGCCAGTGTGTGCTGTGTGTGCCAGTGTGTGCTCTGTGTGTGCCAGTGTGTGCCAGTGTGTGCTGTGTGTGCTGTGTGTGCTGTGTGTGCCAGTGTGTGCTGTGTGTGCCAGTGTGTGCTGTGTGTGCCAGTGTGTGCCAGTGTGTGCTGTGTGTGCCAGTGTGTGCTCTATGTGCCAGTGTGTGCTGTGTGTGCTCTATGTGCCAGTGTGTGCCAGTGTGTGCTGTGTGTGCTCTATGTGCCAGTGTGTGCCAGTGTGTGCTGTGTGTGCTGTGTGTGCCAGTGTGTGCCAGTGTGTGCTGTGTGTGCTGTGTGTGCCAGTGTGTGCCAGTGTGTGCCTGTGTGTGCTGTGTGTGCCAGTGTGTGCCAGTGTGTGCCAGTGTGTGCCAGTGTGTGCCAGTGTGTGCTGTGTGTGCCAGTGTGTGCAGTGTGTGCTGTGTGTGCTGTGTGTGCTGTGTGTGCTGTGTGTGCTGTGTGTGCCAGTGGATGCCAGTGTGTGCTGTGTGTGCCAGTGTGTGCTGTGTGTGCCAGTGTGTGCCAGTGTGTGCTGTGTGTGCCAGTGTGTGCCAGTGTGTGCTGTGTGTGCCAGTGTGTGCCAGTGTGTGCTGTGTGTGCCAGTGTGTGCCAGTGTGTGCTGTGTGTGCCAGTGTGTGCCAGTGTGTGCCAGTGTGTGCCAGTGTGTGCCAGTGTGTGCCAGTGTGTGCCAGTGGATGCCAGTGTGTGCCAGTGTGTGCTGTGTGTGCCAGTGTGTGCAGTGTGTGCTGTGTGTGCTGTGTGTGCTGTGTGTGCTGTGTGTGCTGTGTGTGCCAGTGTGTGCCAGTGTGTGCCAGTGTGTGCCAGTGGATGCCAGTGTGTGCTGTGTGTGCTGTGTGTGCTGTGTGTGCTGTGTGTGCCAGTGTGTGCTGTGTGTGCCAGTGTGTGCTGTGTGTGCCAGTGTGTGCTGTGTGTGCTGTGTGTGCTGTGTGTGCTGTGTGTGCCAGTGTGTGCCAGTGTGTGCTGTGTGTGCTGTGTGTGCTGTGTGTGCTGTGTGTGCTGTGTGTGCCAGTGTGTGCAGTGTGTGCTGTGTGTGCCAGTGTGTGCTGTGTGTGCTGTGTGTGCTGTGTGTGCTGTGTGTGCCAGTGTGTGCCAGTGTGTGCCAGTGTGTGCTGTGTGTGCTGTGTGTGCCAGTGTGTGCCAGTGTGTGCCAGTGTGTGCCAGTGTGTGCTGTGTGTGCTGTGTGTGCCAGTGTGTGCTGTGTGTGCTGTGTGTGCTGTGTGTGCTGTGTGTGCCAGTGTGTGCTGTGTGTGCCAGTGTGTGCCAGTGTGTGCTGTGTGTGCCAGTGTGTGCCAGTGTGTGCCAGTGGATGCCAGTGTGTGCCAGTGTGTGCTGTGTGTGCCAGTGTGTGCCAGTGTGTGCTGTGTGTGCCAGTGTGTGCCAGTGTGTGCCAGTGTGTGCCAGTGTGTGCTGTGTGTGCCAGTGTGTGCTGTGTGTGCCAGTGTGTGCTGTGTGTGCCAGTGTGTGCCAGTGTGTGCTGTGTGTGCTGTGTGTGCTGTGTGTGCTGTGTGTGCCAGTGTGTGCTGTGTGTGCCAGTGTGTGCCAGTGTGTGCCAGTGTGTGCTGTGTGTGCTGTGTGTGCCAGTGTGTGCCAGTGTGTGCTGTGTGTGCCAGTGTGTGCTGTGTG
>NC_045175.1:19756017-19761017 GCF_900700415.2 Clupea harengus | reverse complement strand
TCTATCAGGACTGCTTGGGGTGACTGCTTGACTCCTGCACCATTTCTGCACCCTAGCTAGAGACCCTGCCAAAACATGCTGATTTCTCCTGGCACACGTGAGGCAAAATCCAGAACTGGAACTTGGGAACACAGGAACACCAATGTCTTTTGACCAACAGGGAACGGGTTCTTGAAGCGGTTCTGTTCAGGATTCTTTGAACCTCGGTGCCTTCTAGCGATAACAGCCCGCGTTTCCACCAGTTTTGATCAGATGGATGTGTGTGTTTACATGTGCCTGCATCTACACTATCGTGGTTCAACTTGTCTTTGTCTTTGAAAAGGGTTATATGTCATGAGGCGTTCTGCCCGGTTAGATTGTTCTGAGCGCATGCATGGTTTTGGGGTAATGTGTGAAATTGAAAAAAAAAATGGTCAAAAATGTGTTTACATCTAAGTGGTGTATGTGTGTGTGTGTGTGTGTGTGGAGAGAGAGAGATAAAGGGAGAAGAAGTGTGTGTGTGTGAGACAGAGAGAGTTAGTTGTGTGTTGAGTATGTCTGCATGTGAGAGAGAGAAAGACAGATATGTCAGTGTCTGGGGAGATGTGCAGTTTGTGTGTATGTGAGTGTGTGTGTGGATGCGCGCATATGTGTGTGTGTGTGTGTGAGAGAGGGAGAGAGAGAGAGCGGGAGATATGTGTGTGTCTGGGGAGGAGTGCAGTACATTTCAGAATATCTGTGTCATTGTTCATGATTTACTGTGAGACTTCATCTCAAATCTCAAAGTTGTATCACTGGAGGGTGTTTCAAAAATAAAGTTTATAGTACTGAGGTTAATTACACACTTTGCTTACGTACCACTGTGCTGACAGACATCATGCATTAACACACACACAAACACACACACACACACACACCACACACACACACACACATACACACACACACACACACACACACTCTCACACACAAACCCACGGTACAACAGTACAGACATGTTTTATGTGTTTATGTGACATAAACAAGAGGACACGACAGCTTCCATTTTGGCTGTAGATCCACTATGTACAGTACAGTAGTGTTTCTAAGGCACATTGACACAGACCTCCAACAGTCCAACTGGGAGTGATACTCCCTCTCTGGCTCAAAGACCATCAGCACAAAGAAATCCATAGAAGAAGACACTAAACCACAGAAGAAGAGGCAAAACCATAGAGGCATAACCAAAAGAGTTAAAAGCACTGAAAAAAACAGTTATTAGATCTAAGAAAAAACAATCAAAACAAAAAGACACAAAAATCCGGAAGAGTCCAGAAAAATAGAGCAACATCAAATCATGAACCAAAATTACTGATAGAACCAAATAAACCCCAAAAAATAAAAGTCCCCGTCCCAACAAAGAAGTACAAAGAATTTATATTAGCACTATATTAAGAATATAAGGAATCATAGCTGCTGGAAGACATTCTGATCTGAGTACATGCTATATGAATATACGTTTAGAGAAATGTCTAGTAAGATATATATTACAAAATTTATAAATACTATACCATTATGCCATTTACACACACTGCGTAGCAACTCTTTCAGGGCATGTTTTGATTAAACACTCACACTCTCTCTCTCTCACACACACACACACACACACACACACACACACACACACACACACTCACACTCACACTCACACTCTCTCTCTCACACACACACACACACACACACACACACACACACACACACACACACACACACACACACACACACACACACACACACACACACACACACACACACACAGTCTCCTGTAGTATGGTTCAGAAACATTTCGTTTACTTGTTTGGGTACAGAGACCGTAAGGGAACACCTAAGATGGAGGAAATAGTCTGAGACATTATATGACGCACCTGAAAAGGGTTGATCAGAAAACCATTCTTAATTGAGTTCATTAAAAGGTCATTCATTTTCCACAAAATAAAACTTGCAGCCTAAGAAGACAAGGAAAGGAGTGTCCAAAACAAAGGAGATGACATAGATTACAAATTAACAACAAATTAAATCCCTCCGACAAGAAACAATCAGTGATACTCAGTGGCTTGCTAAGCAAGTAACATTACCGTAAATACAAGTAACATTACCGTAAATACAAGTAACATTACCGTAAATACAAGTAACATTAGCGGAAGTATACACATGCCCAAAGTATCATTATTATAACACTTCCATACAAGATAGCTTTCATTGAAAATAATAGGCCTACAGAGGTGTATTTCAACTCTGGCACCCCAGTGGCAGTGGTAAGGTAGGCCTACATGATCTTAAAGGTACTTAAGCATCAAGACGTTTAAAGAAAGTATGCAAGTATTGAGCGAGTGTGTTTAACTATGTACGTATTTCCTAAGTATTTGTTTTAGCACATGCAGGAGGTGACGGATGTGATATGCTGTCGCACCGGTCATATTATGAGGTATATCCAGGTCAGTCCTCAGGTTGTAGATATCTGAAATGTCTGTAGTAGACGAGAATTTATAGAAGTTGATTTAAATGTACTAAACACTAAAACTTAAATGGTAACGTATCCAAGGAAGTATTATAAACACATTCGTAAAATATTCATGATTGACATAAGTCTATATAACTAATAATACATAGTCATGACTGCATTCATGAGGTATCACGATTTTACGGTATACGTATCAGAACCTGTAATAAAGCTTATTTTACCTCTGTGATAATGGCACTGAGGATATCTTTGTCAAATGTTGTTTATTTACCAAATATTCTTTATGGAGCAATGAGACAACATACATAATGAGAGCTGTGTAGGGCTTAAACTACAACATTTTAACACTTTATGAGTACAGTCATGTCTATTTAGAAAAAGCTACATAGAAGTATATCAGTCGCTATGATGCATTATGCATTACTTGATAAACATTTATGGATGCGTTTGTACTTCTATATGGATACTGGGTTAAAAGGTGCAGTGTGGACTATTTAGGGGGATCTATTGTCAGAAATGGAATACAGTATTCATAATTATGTTGTCATTAGTGTATATACGCAACTACGCATCGCGTTTGTCGTGCGGTCCTCATATGACTCTGCCATGTTGCACCGCCATGTTTCTACAGTAGCGCAGAAGGGACAAACCAAAACACTGGCTCTAGAGAGGGCCTTTTGCATTATTGTGGTATCTGACAACCACTAAAGGTTCTCGTACACGCTTGGAAAGGGAGGGGTATTCAATTGGTTGCAATTCAGCAACCTCACCACTAGAAGCCACTAAATCCTATACACTGCACCTTTAAATAAAATGTATTTATTTACAGAATGTAAGTAGTAGTTAATGCCAGTTACCTACAGGACTTGATGTTATTTCATGTTTGTAAGTGCTTACATTGATGTGTTTGTCATGTTCACTAAGGAATAATGTTAGTTAAGTGATCTGAAAGTAACATTATTCATTAATTACCATAACAAACCATTAACCTGAATCTGGATTATTGATAGTGATAGATTCACGAAATGCATATGCTAAACAATGTTAGTTAGTAAGTTAGTAAGGAAGCCGAAAATGCATTTCTAGTTTATTCACTGTCATTCACTAATACACACACACACACACACACACACACTAAGTGTAGAATGGAGCAGTCATTTTCACAGCTGGTCATAATTGGACATAACCAAAAAATTGAGATGCATCAGGTCAAGTTGTAAAATGGTGTTCACTGGTAAAGAAACTGTCTGACATTTGAGTATTTACAAGTGCCTTGGATGGAATGTAGTTCTTTTGACCTGATAGGTCCTATTCACAGCAAGAGGACTTATGATTTATTTAAAGGTCCCGTGTGTTTTAGTGGCATCTACTAGTAGAAATTGAACATAGTATTTATAATTATGTGGAGAGTTTCAGAGTGTTCTTAAAGTATCTGGAATATTCTCATTCTGTGTTACCAGCCAACTATCATTTGACTTGATGAAAGCAGTATGAATGCTCATTTTAGCTGTGTTAGCACTATGCTAAATGTAGTTCAGGGGAGCTTTAAGCTGGTTGGAGTCCACAAAACAGGAATGCTGTGGTTCTCTTAACACTAATGTTATCTGAGCTGAAGGATCTTTTAGCAATGTTGGAGATGTTAACATACTACTCATAGCAGGCTTTAACTATTTGCAAAAGGAAGATACTAGCATTAAAATGCTAATCCTAGCTAGCCCACAATATGCTAGGATGAGTTTTCATGAGGGAGATGTTAGCATTAAAAGGCTAATCCTAGCTAGCCCACAATAGGCTAGAATGATTTTTGATGTGGGAGATGTTAGCATTAAAATGTGAATCCTAGCTAGCCTACAGTAGGCTAGGATGACTTTTTGATGAGTGAGATGTTAGCTTTAAAATGCTAATCCTAGCTAGCCCACAATAGGCTAGGATGATTTTTGACAAGATCCTGTCTGGCCGACAGTATCTTTTAAGCTGCTTGATCCGTACCGACTGCACAATCCGTTCTGCACATGTACAGAATTTAAAATATTTTATGACATAAAACATTTTAAATATTTCCGACATAAAATATTTCAAATATTGCCTGACCATGCAGGATTTTAGTTTCTACAGGGAAAAGCAGGTAGCCTAAATGACAGTGTATGATGTGATACGGACGGATATATAAAACGATCCTCCCAGCAGCCTTGTGTACCAAATTCCATTTATTTCTGTATTGACAACCACCTAATTTTAGTAAAACATTTTTCTACAATAAATGTTAATAAAACACGAGCAGTTGTGCAACCTTTCTGTGCTTTTATGTTGCCCAATATCGGCTACTCCATACCGATATCAAATATCAAACAGCGAATAGCTCGCAATCCATGGTACAAATCAGGCAGGAATATGTCGTGATTCTGAGTGCACATGCACAAACATGTGCAGAACGGTTTCGGGGCAGCAGGTGCGGATCGGCCAAGCCCAATGCAAAGGTGGTGTTGTTGTTGTTGTTGTTGTTGTTATTGTTATGAGATGG
>NC_045175.1:19726017-19753517 GCF_900700415.2 Clupea harengus | reverse complement strand
GGGAGAGAGAGAGGGGGGACAGAGAGAGAGGGACAGAGAGGGTGGTGGAGGGAGAGAGGGAGAGAGAGAGAGGGAAAGTTATCTTATATATCAATTTTAACATTTTAAGAGGAGTGAGAAAGTGTGAGAAAAGGAGAGAGGGAGATAGAAGAAGAAACAGAGAGAGAGTAGAGAAGAAAAGCATAGAAGGAGAGAAAGAGGGAAAAAAAACACCAACACCACCAAAAGTTTATCAGCAAAGGAGCACATCGTGCCAAGCAGCAGCCATGGCAACAGTTGGCCCGGATGCGTGTGACCGTGGCAACAGTGACCGTGGTGACGCCCACCTCTGATCCATCTCCTTCTGGAGCTCTTTGCCGATGTCGTCCACCTTCTGCTGCAGACGCTTCTTCCTCTGCTCCGGAGGCAAGTGGGAGAAGTCCTCAGCTGGAGGGGGCTACACACACACACACACACACACACACACACACACACACACACACACACACACACACACACACACACACACACACACACACACACACACACACACACACAAATTACCATACATATAACACACACAGTTTCACAAACACATACACACACACATTAAACACATTTGATGTACACATACATACGTATATTAAGCCTATACCCCCCCCCCCCCCCCCCCACACACACCCACTCACCTAAAAACATAGAAAAAAACATACAACACACACATACTGTATACACACACATCATGTACACACACATGAATTACAGAAACACACACATACACACATACAGGCAGCTACACATCATCAAATGTACTCATCACACACATACACATAATGTTACACGTTAACTTCACATTTTGTTTATGCCAACATTCAGTATATTATACTGCTGTCTGTCCACTCACCAGGACATCCAATGGGACACACACAGATGGGACACAAAAGGACAGACAAAGACGTCGAAACCGCAACACACTGAAGCCAACGCCTCCTATGTCTTTGTAAGTAAAGCCAGTTTACAGCCCTCGGGGCCACAGCGCACCCTTCTGTTCCCTGTTCAAAAGATCCCGCCGCCTCATCTCATTCACTCCCGACAATGCTGCAACGTGACTGGCCGTCAAGGCTGTCAATCAGTATTATACACCCCCCTTTTCTTTTTTTTTTGCACCAATGTGTGGGCAGAAGCAATCGGAGGCCAGCGGCGTGCAGCAGTTAACCAGGAATGAAGGCTCTGAGGTGTGTTGCTAAGCAACAGAAGTATGGTTTCACCTATAACCCCTCTGAAGTTCACTGACAGACTCACCCTGAACAGAATGTAAATGCGGAATGTGGAACACCTGTGTGCCCTGGACTGCGTTGAAGTCCATCGTTCTGGTTCTAGTTCAAGTTCCAAGCTCAGGCTCAAAAAATAAAAGTCCTGCTGCGTTTTTTTTTTTTTTTCTCATGTCGTTTATGAGGTACAGAAATTCACAGTAACACTTTACTCGAATCCTCCATCACACGACAAACCTAACTTTGTCATAAAGATGGCAGATAAAGATGGCAGATAAACCGCATAATCCTGTCATTAGTAATCATGATGTTTTCTATTCATCAAATGACTGGGAACTCTTACTTGGTGAGCCTGAGTGGTGCATGTTCTCCCCCAGTGGAAGACCAGTGTGTGAGTCAAGCCTTGGAATGCTGAGAGTGATTAGGGAAAGGTAGAATCTAAAATGTGATGGGACAGACAGTGGATGACAGTGGATGTTTTCGTTCCCCTTTTTTTTTGATTGGCTAGACAGAAACCTTTTTACAGAAAACCCCTAGTTGAGATGAGATAAGGTGTGTGTGTGTGTGTGTGTGTGTGTGTGTGTTACTGTACCGTCTTCTCTTCTCTAGAGTTCTAGGGGGGGAAGAAGGAAGAAACACAACTGTGCGGTAAGTTTCCTTGTGTGTGTGTGTGTGAGTGTGTGTGTGTGTGTGTGTGTGTGTGTGTGAGACAGAGGGTGTGTGTGTGTGTGTGTGTGTGTGTGTGTGTGAGACAGAGGGTGTGTGTGTGTGTGTGTGTGTGTGTGAGACAGAGGGTGTGTGTGTGTGTGTGTGTGTGTGTGTGTGTGTGTGTGTGTGTGTGTGTGTGTGTGTGTGTGTGTGTGTAAGAGAGAGAGAGATAGAGAGATATGTTTTGGTCTTTTCTTTCCTTCTTCCTTCTCTTCATGTTTTACTGTTCCAGTGAATGCTTGAGCACTATATCATTTGCCATGCCAAGACAGCACGTTTGAATTTGAACTGAGAGGGGGAGAGAGAGGTAGAGAGAAAGAGAGAGAGGGAGAGAGAGAGATAGAGAGAAAGAGAGGTAGAGGTAAGAGGTAGATACAGGAAGACAGAGAGAGCTCATTAGGATTGAAATTTGAAAGAGAGACTGAGAAAGACAAAATATACAGAGAAAGAGAGCTTGGTAGTGGTGGTGGGTTTTTTTGGGGGGGAGAGAACTTTCCTTTTTGTAAAATCTGTAGCTCGTTTGCAACATTATAAAAAAACGGAACCCTCGATCACACTGAACAGAACCGCTCAGGCCACGAAACGACACGACACAGCCAAGCCATTCGGTGAGACGGCAACACAACATGGGGCACCGGGACAAACACCAGCACTCACAAACAAAACATGATTCCATGACTGGTGAACATTCTGGAGGCCTGCCAATCAGATGCAGCCCAGGAGCCCTTTCAGCCAATGGGAGGCTGCCGACAGACAGGCAGGGATGGACAAAATAGGGATGGACAGCCCTCCCCCTCCCCCCTCCCCGTTTTCGACCTCTGTGGCTCACCGTCGAGCGAAGGGCGAAGCGCGAGGTCTTCCCCGATTTTAATGGACGACGCAGGGACTTCAGGCAGTAGGACAGGGGGGCGTGGCTAAGTTTGGACAGAACCTGTCCGTTAGGGAGGGAGTGGGCGGGGCATGGAGGTATGTGGGGAACGGGAGGGAGCTGGAGGAGAGAGATAGATGGACAGATGGAGGACAGGAGGAGAGAGGGATGGATGGAGAGATGAAGGAGGACAGGAGGAGAGAGGGATGGATGGAGGAGGACAGGAGGACAGGGGTATAGATGGACAGATGAAGGAGGACAGGAGGAGAGGGATGGATGGACAGATGAAGAAAGACAGGAGGAGAGAGGGATAGATGAGAGATGAAGGAGGACAGGAGTAAGAGGGGGAGGGAAGAGAAGAAGAAGAGGATGATAAGGCTAGGAGACGGGAAAAAAAAGTGTTAGGAGAAGGAATGTATTTCAGGGAAAGACCTGACACACATCAAACACGCACACACACAAACTCACACACACACACACACACACACACACTCAGTCCCTGCCCCGCACACACACACACACACACACACACACACACACACACACACACACACACACACACACACACACACACACACACTCTCTATCTCTCCAAGCTCCCTCTCTCTGTACGTGCCCAGGCAGCTGTGGGGTCTTGTTGACGGTGTGTGTAGGAATGCGTGTCAGTCAGACAAACACAGACAACATCACACCTCACACACACACACACTAGGGCTGCAATAGCTAATCCACAAAAATCGACTGTAAAAAGCGTTGCTAACTAATGTAATAGTCGATTAGTTGCTTACATCATTAAGCACACTGTTGCACGCGTTAACTAGCTCATTAGACGTGGAAAGAACGTTTTTCCCCCCCAGTATTTTGATCTATGGAGTATCTATAGCACGTCACTTCGCTGTAATGAGAGAAAACAGAAAATAAATCTAACAATGGCTAAACACTTTGACGCATGTCAGATCTGACGGGATGCTAATGCTAGGTCTAAGGCAGGAGGGCTTCATGCTTAGGCTGACCTACACAATGGTATGCTATTACTCAGAAAATGTGAACCACGTCTTAAACAGGAGCAACTGACAACTATTACATTTTTGTCTTGAATATTTATGAAACGTGTAATGTCACCAGGTCAGTTAGCAGTAGTGTTCTGCATATAGGGAAACACTGTTTTTAAAACTACTTTCAACAAATGTAATGTATAGAATATATTGTTTCATAATTTGTTTTATTTGTAACTATATATAATATACTATAATAATCTCCATTAATAAAAGCATGGTTAGAGCATAAACCTTGGATCTTGCCATATATGTATTATATAGGATTTTATTTAACGAATGCACACACACACACATACACAACATTCCAATCCAACAGGCCTCTACGGAGTATATATGTCAACCCTGCTATTATGCAATCTTTCCCTTACAGGCCAAGGGACAAGACAACATTAATGGGCTTTGAGGTGAGAATGTATGTCTGCATGTAGGTGCAGGTGTGTGTGTGTGTGTGTGTGTGTGAATGTATGTATGTGAATGTGTATATGTGTGAGTGTGTCTGTGTGTGTGTGTGTGTGTGTCTGGTGTGTGTGTGTATGATTGCTAGTGTGTGTGTGTGTGTGTGTCTGAGTGTGTGTGCGTCTGAGTGTATGTGTCTGAGTGTGTATTTTTGTCTTCATGAGTGTGCATGAGTGAGTACATATATTGTACTTGTGATTGTGCACAAGAGTGTAAGTGTGTGTGTGTGTGTGAGTGTGAGTGTGAGCGTGTGCGTGTGAACGAGTCCCTTACCTTGTGCTTCCTCTTGTTGAAGAAGTCCTTGATACGTACTTTGGGCATGTTAAGCGCATTCTCTGAGCTGGCGGCCTTGACGCCCTGACTGCAGTCCTCAAAGTCCACGTCAGAAGGAGGCACCAGCCCTGACTTATGCTGCTCTATGAAGAGCTGCGAGTCCTGAGGAGAAGCCAACACAAGTATGAGAGTATGCACACACACACACATATGTAACACACAGAGTATAGAGAGTATGCACACACACACATATGTAGTACACACAGAGCATCAATTCTATCTGTGTGCATTTCTCAGTGATAAGGATTGGGGTGTTTTGGTTACGTCTCAAAGGTCATAGGGTCGCTCTAACTCCTGAGTGCATATCCTGCGTCTAGACCCAGGGTGGCCCACGTGATCCGAGCACTGTGATTAACACCCCTTTCCTCCTGTCAGACCTAGAATACTTAATCTAAGACCTTCTCTGTTGAAGCCAGAGAAGCTGATTAATGTGAAGCCATGCTCTCTCTCCCTTGATGAACATCATTGTAAATAAAACCTTGTTACTGATTTTTCTACCTTTGCCTGACTGAGGTCTCCATTCCTGTGGTATAGAAATACTATCAGTGCGTACATTCGTATGTCTCTCTCTCTCTGTGTGTGTGTGTGTGTGTGTGTGTGTGTGTATGCTTACACATGGCTGTGTATGTGTGTGTGTATGTGTGTACACATGGGCGTGTATGTATGTGTGTGTCTGTGTGTGTGTACACATGGCCGTGTACGTGTGTGTGTGTGTGTGTGTGTGTACACATGGCCGTGTATGTATGTGTATGTATGTGTATGCTTACACATGGCTGTGTATGTGTGTGTGTATGTGTGTACACATGGGCGTGTATGTATGTGTGTGTCTGTGTGTGTGTACACATGGCCGTGTACGTGTGTGTGTGTGTGTGTGTGTGTGTACACATGGCCGTGCATGTATGTGTGTGTGTGTGTGTGTGTGTGTGTGTGCGTGTGTAGGAGAGTATGTGTACCTGCTTCTCATTGGTCTTGCTACCTGCCATGCTGATGCCATCAAGACATTTGGTGATGATGGGCATAACCTGTGATCACAAACAACATAGACACCTTGAAAAACATACAATAAAACGCTGAAATGCTACCGTTACATCGAATATCTATGATATAGTATGTACAGATTGCTTTCATTTATAGTTAAAATGGCGTGTGTGTTTTGTACTAAAAACACGCTAAAATGCTACCGTTATATCTAATATCTATAAATGATATATTATGTATAGATTGCATTCATTTAGAGTTTGTTTGGGTTAAAATGTGTGTGTGTTTTTTTTTGGGTCACCTGTTTCTCAGTGTCAGCAAAAAGAGCGTAGCCCTCAGACAACTTCCTGATGCGCTTCTCATCCAGGCCCTGCAGATTCTGCACACACACACACACACACACACACGCACACACACACACGCACAGACACACACAATAACACGCAAGCACACACATACACACAGATGTGCACAGACGCACACACACACGCACACACACACGCACACACACACGCACACACACATACACACACACATACACCACGCACACACACACACACACACACACACACACACACACAGACAGAAACGCGCACACACACACACACACATACAAAGACACACACACACACACACACACACACACACACACACAAACAGTAAGATGTGTATCCCTCATGCATACAGTGCATGTCCGCAACAACATTTAAGTGTCTGTGTTTGTGGATGCTCGTGTGCATCTCCTGCTCTGTGTGTGTGTGTGGGTGTGTGTGTATTTGCATGTGTGTGTGCATGTGGGTGTGCGTGCGTGTGTGTGCATGTGCATGTGTGCATGTGTGCATTTGTGTGCGCGTGTATGTTAGCGTGTGTATGTGTGTGCATGTGCACGTGTGCGTGTGTGTGTGTAAACTCACATTGAATATGCTGGGGATCTCGCTGTAGTAGAACTGGTTCTGTTCTTTGTTGTACTTCTGAAGCTGGGCGGCGTAGTCATTCTTACACTCATCCGCCATGTGCGTGCGCATGTGTGCATGCTGCTTGGCCTGAAAACACACACACACACACACACATTCTGGATTCACAGAATTTAGGAAACAAAACTCCACAGTTCTCTCTCTATTTTTGTCACACACACACACACACACACACACACACACACACACACACACACACACACACACACACACACACACACACACACACACACACACACACACACACACACACACACACACACACACACACACACACACAACAGAAATGTTTGGGTAATACCACTACCACAGCCTAGTTCCTCAAGAAACTCTTACATTTAGTAATGCAGTATCTCTTAGATAGCAGCTGTAATTTGAGTGCATGTGTTTGATCTGGTTGCCAATTCGTATGTGTGTGCGATTCATGCATGACCTGCCTGTTAAACACAAACTCTAGAAGAAGTGGAACTGGAAAAACTACTTCTGCTAATCACTCTTTGTGTGTGTCTGTGTCTGTGCATCTGCATGTGTGTATGTCTATTGCTCTTTGTGTGTGTGTGTCTTGCTCTTTGTGTGTGTGTGTCTCTTTGTGTGTGTATGAGTGTATGGAAGTGTGTGTGTTTGTGCATGTGTGTGTGTGCCTGTGTATGTGTGTGTGTGTATGCCTGTATGATTATGTGTGTGTGTGTGTGTGTGTGTGTGTGTGTGTGTGTGTGTGTATGTGTATGTGTATCTGTGCATGTGTATGTGTGTGTATGTGCGTGTGTGTATGTCTGTATGTGTGCGTGTGTGTGTGTGTGTGTTTCTTTGTGTGTGTATGAGTGTATGGAAGTGTGTTTGTGCATGTGTGTGTGTGTGTGTGTGCGTGTGTGTGTGTGTGTATACCTTGTCCACGTCGGCTTTGGTAGAGCTGCTGTCCTGCTCTACTCTCTCAGCCTGTTGGTTGGCCTTTTCAGCTTCCTTCCACTCCTTCTCAAAGCGCTTCTTACTCTGCTCAAAACACACACACATGTATACATGTACAAACACACACACACACATGTATACATGTACAAACACACACACACACACACACACACACACAATATGTATATGTATATATACAAACACACACAGACATTTAATCAAATAGCAAATTCAAAGACACACTGAATAAATAGACTCACATAGATGCACACACAGATAAGACTACAGACCACACACACACACACACACACTTACAGTCTCCAGCTGTTTTAGTGTGATCTCCAGGTTCTGTTGGGCTTTCTTGGCATCAGACAGGTGCTGGGGAGGGAATAAGATAAAGCGAGAGGGATGGAGAGAGACAAATAAAGAAGAGAGAGAGAAAGAGAAACAGAATCAAAATAAAAAAAAGAGAGATACCATCATCTGGCAGCAATACACTCATCTCCCCCCCCCTCCGAAAGAAAGAAAGAGACTATTGAATGTGATAGTAGGAGGAGCATGAGGTGTAACATTCAATAGTCTCTTTCTTTCTTTCGACATACTTGCCTCCCTCCCTTTCTCTTCTATCTCTTCTTCCGATCGATCTTCTCTGAGTCTACCTGTCGCTGCCTGTTTCTCAGCAAAGTGCTGAGCTGGGTGTTATCATCAGTTCGTCCAACTCTCTCTCTCTCTCTCTCTCTCTCTCTCTCTCTCGTCTCCTCCATCTTTCTCTCTTTCATGCCTGTTCCCCTCGCTCCATCCCGTTTACGATCTTTTGCTTTTCTCCCCCTTCCACTCATCCCCCTCTCGTTCTCTCTCTTAGACACACACACACACACTCTCTCTCTCTCTCTCTCTCTCTCTCTTTTAGAACCAAACACACTCTCTCTCTCTCTCTTAGACACACTCTCACTCTCTCTCTTAGACCCAAACACACACTCTCTCTCTCTCTCTCTCTCTTAGACACACACACACTCTCTCTCTCTCTCTCTCTCTCTCTCTCTCTGACACACACACTCTCTCTCTCTCTCTCTCTCTCTCTCTCTCTCTCTCTCTCTCTCTCTCTCTCTCTCTCTCTCACACACACACTCTCTCTCTCTCTCTCTCTCTCTCTCTCTCTCTCTCTCTCTCTCTCTCTCTCTCTCTCTTAGACACACACACTCTCTCTCTCTCTCTCTCTCTCTCTCTCTCTCTCTCTCTCTCTTAGACACACACACACACTCTCTCTCTCTCTCTCTCCCTATCTCCATCTCCTCTCTCCTTCTCTTGACTCCTGTATGTCTGTCTGCTAACATCCTTCCCTATATCAGATCCCCCCCTCCTCTCTCTCTCTCATTTCCTCTCTCTCTGGCCACTTCATCTCTTACTTTTTTTACAGTGTCTTTCCATCTCCCATCTCACTTTTCCTCTCTCTCTCTTTCTCTTTATCTCTTTATCTCTTTATCCCTTTATCTCTCTATCTCTCTCTCTCTCCCTCCCTCCCTCCCTCATTCTTACAGTCTTTCGCTCTTGTTTGAGCTCGAAGAGGATCTTGGTGAGCTCGGCACAGATGTTGACAGTCATGTTCTCGGCCACGACCTCCCTCTGCCCGGCGTAGTCATTCAGCTCTGTCAGGACTTCCTGAAACGCCTGGTGATTGGTGAACCTGTGGGGACACCGGCAGTAAGGCCTCGTGTGATTGGCTAGTATAGTGTAGTGTTTAGTGTAGTGTCATGACTTCACAAGGCAAATAAATGACGTATGAGGCCACATTTCAAACAGAATAATAATATTACTATGTCATGACATTACTTCTATTACTAATTCTATACTACCCACCGGAGCACTTCAGTTGAAGGTTAATTAAACATTCATAAGCACTTAATAACATTTGTGTTTATGAAGCGCAAATGTTAGAGAAGCGCAACATGTGTGTTTATGAAGCATTTATGCTAATATTGAAAAAATAAAAAAACTATTTTATTAGGACGTCTCTTGTTACTACTTTTGGTGCTTTTCCTGCTAGTGCTGTGGGCTGCTACTAATGTACATATACTCACAGACTCACAGACACACACACAGAAACAGACACACACACACACACACACACAGAAACAGACACACACACACACTCACACACAGACACACACACAGACACTCACACACACACAGACACACACACACAGACACACACACACACACACACACAGAAACAGACACAGACACACACACACACACAGAAACAGACACAGACACAAACACCCCCCCCCCAATCACAAACAAACACACACACACACACACACACACAGACAGACACAGACAAAGAGACAGACACAGAGACAGACACACATACACACACTCACACACACACAGACACAGACACAGACACACACACACACAGAAACAGACACAGACACAAACACATCCCCCCCCCAATCACAAACAAACACACACACACACACACACACACACAGACACACACACACACACACACACACACACACACACACACACACACACACACACACACACACACACAGACAGACACAGACAAAGAGACAGACACAGAGACAGACACAGACACACACAGACACACACACCATCACCATCATGTGACATGTCAGGGGACATACATCAGGGTTGACAGAAACAAATGGGACTTTCATCTTCAGACATGTTAGAGAGGGAGAGGGAGAGAGGAATGCCGAAGAGCATGATAATCTTTTTAAAAACCTTGATTGAACACAATTAAACCAATTAAACAGAGAAAGAGAGAGAGAGAGAGAGAGAGAGAGAGAAAGAGCGAGAGAGAGAGAGAGGGAGAGAGAGAGAAACGGAGAGGGGGGGCTTGTCAGGTGCAAGGAAGAGAGGACAGAGGGATGACAGAATGAGGAAAAGAGGACAGAGGGATGACGGCAGAGGAAGAGAGGAGAGAGGGATGATGACATAATGAGGAAAAGAGGAGAGAGGGATGACGGCAGAGGAGAGGATCTCACTTGAACTCGGCTTCATCTTTACCACCTCGTCTTGTGAACTTCTTTGTCAAAGATCTGTGAGGACACACACACACACACACACACACACACACACACACACACACAGAGGGATAGGGAGTTAAATGCTTAGAATGAGATTACAAATTAACAATAGACATATGATTGTATAAAATGTATAATTTTTTTTGTGTATTTAAAAAACATACATGACACACAAGACATATACTGAACCAGCATGCCAAAAAGAACACACACAGACACACACACAGACACACACACAGACACACACACAGACACACACAGACACACACAGCTAACCTGAGTTGTTTGGCGTAGGCTTGCTCGATCTCGGTCCTCTCTTTAACAAACTTCACATAGCGGTCCATCAGGTCCAAACCTGACTGTGTGTGTTTCTCAATGTTATCATACTGGTCCTGGAGTAAAACACAAACACACAAACACACACACACACACACACTACACATGAGCACACAGACAGCAAGAAGAAAAAAACATGATACTCTGTGTTCAAATGCACAAGACTATAAGTTACATACTACAGAGCCAAACCTTGCCTTAAGAATCTTCCAGAAACAGGACCATAGTTAACCAATCAACTGTGCAGACAACAACACACGTTAACCAATCAGGGGTGCAGACAACAACACACGTTAACCAATCAGCTGTGCAGACAACAACACACGTTAACCAATCAGGGGTGCATTTCCTGAAAGCGTCATTGCTAGTTACTGCTCGTCATTTCTTTGCCCCCACATTAAGCAAATTCCGTTCATGATAAGGTCTTCCTGTGCCTCAATGTACCCAAGATGGCCCCTCCCTTTGCCTCCGCCCCAGAAGAGCTGCCTCGAGCGCCATAAACATTCAGTACCTGACAAAAGTTTGGACACACCTTTCATTTTTTTGAGAAGTGTTTTCTTTACTTTTATTATTTTCTACATTGTAGATTTATACTGAAGACAATTAAACTACGAATGATGTACTAAACAAAAAAAGTTTTATCTACCATGTAGAACATAATAAAATCAAAGAAAAATCTTCTCAAAAAATGAGAAGGTGTGTCCAAACTTTTGACTGGTACTGTATACTGTCAGGTGTGGGTTTATGAGGGACCTTTGACCTCTGCCTTTATTGGGCCTTATTAGGAGTTACAAAGGATCAATACAAAAGCAAATACAAAGGAGATTCCAATTCTCGGCAACTGCAACCTTATATACCTCTCTATATACACATACACACATACATCCATGCATACACGCATACATACACACATACATACACCCATGCATACACGCATACACGCATACATACACACATACACCCATGCATACACGCATACACGCATACATACACACATACACCCATGCATACACGCATACATACACACATACACCCATGCATACACGCATACATACATACACACACACACACACACACACACACACACATCAGACAGGAAAGTAGTTCAATCATGAGGGATTTAACATGTTTTCCTTCCATATTCGATCGTTTCATAACTGTTAAAGTAATTGTAATAAGCTTCATGGAGGTACTTTGCTAAATAGTGACAACCCGAGTGTGTACCTTGCTCTTAGGGTATGCATCCAACGAGTGACGCAAAAGTGAAGCAACCACAGGTCTAACGCTCTCTTTGGGCAGTATCATTTATATTTGAATATGTATGCCATGTAGAGAGAGAGAGACCTCTTTGGGCAGTATCATTTATATTTGAATGTGTATGCCATGTAGAGAGAGAGAGACCTCTTTGGGCAGTATCATTTATATTTGAATGTGTATGCCATGTAGAGAGAGAGAGACCTCTTTGGGCAGTATCATTTATATTTGAATGTGTATGCCATGTAGAGAGAGAGAGACCTCTTTGGGCAGTATCATTTATATTTCAATGTCTATACCATGCAGAGAGAGAGAGAGAGTGTGAGAGAGAGCGAGAGAGAGAGAGAGTGTGAGAGAGAGAGACAGAGATGGAGAGAGAGAGAGAGAGAAAGAGAGAGATAGAGACGTCTTTGGGAAGTATAATTTATATTTGAATGTGTATGCATGTGTATGTGTGTGCTTGCATTTATCAGGTAGAAAGAGATCAGGCGTGTGTGTTCCCCACAGTTCTCACGCTCATAAATTGTGTGTTTGTGTGTGTGTGTGTGTGTGTGTTTGTCGCTAAACAAGATCATGAATCAAGTAAATCATACGCCTACTTCCTCCTACAACATTGATAACGTTGCTGAACAAGGCTGTGTGTTGTTCATCTGCAGGCCTAGTTACACACACACACACACACGCATGCACACACACACACCCGCATGCACACACACACACACACACACTCACACACCCATGCCGCACACACATTTTGTCTGCCTTAGAAACATTTATGGTCAACCATAAACACACCCAGACACACACATACACACACCCACACACACACAAACAAGTTGGACAGGAAGATTCTCTAAGGTGAGTGCAGGTGACGTGACGCTCAGAAGCCAAAGTTTCAGTGTTTTAAGAACTTCCCCTTCTTGTCAGTGTCAAGGCACACATGTACACTATTTATTTTCACACCCTATAGAACACACCCACATAGCACACACAGAAACAGACAAAGCATACACACACACACACACACACACACACACACACACACACACACACACACACACACACACACACACACACAGCCATTACCACAGTTGTTTCAGTACAGATTGTCTGGTTCATGCAGCTGAATGCAAAGGTTTGGGCACACCTCAACACATGACAATATGGCATTTTATTATTCATTTATGTATTTTATCATTTTTTTGTATTATTTTAAAGCAAGAGTATTCAACCATTTTCCTCTTTGTGAGGTTTGTTTTTATTGGCAACCAGTTTTTGGTATCATCTTCAAATTATGATAGAGAAACACACTTGCCATTCCAAAGAGACGCCCAGGCTATGCACCGCGGCTTGTCAGCTATATCGCCAAAAGAGACCAGCTCGCTTGCTAGCAAGGTTTCATCAGTGTCGGCTGGGCTGTCTAGGTAGTTAGCGTGCTAGTTCAGAGCAAGACTCTGAACTCGTAAAAAATGGTGATTGTGGCATCTGCGGGCTGATCACACTTTATGGATGGTTCCCTTTAGACCATCTACAGATGCTCAGATTATAAACAAACAATCTGTTAAAAAGAAAGACTGAGCTTGAGTTCCAACAAGCCATCTGCCCAGTCTCTGTAGACAGACAATGCAAATAAAGTGTTACCAATGCTACAAGTAGAAACAAAAAAAGGAAATCAACGGAAAATAAATCAATACATAAATCAATACAAATAATAAATAACCGGGCAGGACTCTCGTTAAGAACCCGTCTTAGTGACAATGAATCAGTTTCACTCGTTCACACTCACCACATGGTGCAACCAATTCATCACACTATCGGCCCACAGGAACCCTCTTCACATCACACAGAACCCTCTTCACATCACACAGAACCCTCTTCACATCACACAGAACCTCTCTTCACATCACACAGAACCTCTCTTCACATCACACAGAACCCTCTTCACATCACACAGAACCTCTCTTCACATCACACAGAACCTCTCTTCACATCACACTATCGACCCACAGAACCCTCTTCACATCACACAGAACCTCTCTTCACATCACACAGAACCCTCTTCACATCACACAGAACCCTCTTCACATCACACAGAACCCTCTTCACATCACACAGAACCCTCTTCACATCACACAGAACCCTCTTCACATCACACAGGAACCCTCTTCACATCACACAGAACCCTCTTCACATCACGACAGAACCCCTCTTCACATCACACTATAGGCTCACAGACAGAACCCTTCTTCACATCACTTTTCAATCTGTTATTTATACATGGAAAAACAAATGCATGGTAGACTGCGACAAATGCATGGTAGAGTATGATCTGCATGGTAGAGTATGATATGCATGGTAGAGTATGATATGCATGGTAGAGTATGATATGCATGGTAGAGTATGATATGCAGGGCAGAGTATGATATGCATGGTAGAGTATGATATGCATGGTAGAGTATGATATGCATGGTAGAGTATGATATGCATGGTAGAGTATGATCTGCATGGTAGAGTATGATCTGCATGGTAGAGTATGATATGCATGGTAGAGTATGATATGCATGGTAGAGTATGATCTGCATGGTAGAGTATGATATGCATGGTAGAGTATGATATGCATGGTAGAGTATGATCTGCATGGTAGAGTATGATATGCATGGTAGAGTATGATCTGCATGGTAGAGTATGATCTGCATGGTAGAGTATGATCTGCATGGTAGAGTATGATATGCAGGGCAGAGTACGACAAAAGCCAAAGGGGAAGCTTTGTAGAGGTGTACTGTGAGGTGTTCTTTTGCGCCTGAAGAATGAGAAGTGAGCATCACCACACATCCCACAAGGGGAAACAACATAAAGGGAAACAAGCACAAATATTATCACACAGCTGGAGCACTTCAAAGGTGTGGTCCAAATGTGTCAAATTAGGCTAAATACTGTACTCCTCGCCGTTCTCTAGCCGTCCGATGTGTGCGCGATCAAAGAAAATTCCGGTATTCATATACGGTCTTGGCTCTGTAACTGGAAAACAACAGGGCTGCAGCTGTATAGAAAATTCCTTACCAGGATATTCAAAGAATGCGGTTTGTGGTAATACTGCAACCAACCCCCCCGTGTGTTTGATCACTTCCGCCAAGGACGTTATAGTTTTATTGTGGTTTATTTGTCTGTCTGTAAACAGGATTACGCAAAAACGATCGAACAATTTTCATGAAACTTGATGGAAAAGTGTAGCGTGGGCCAAGGAAGAGGTAATTTGATGAGTTAAAAATGCACTTAATTAAAAAGACTATTTTGGCATGGCATGTCTAGCTTGTCTGTTAGTGTTGTGTGCAATGATGTGTAGTCATGAAGATTTGTTGCAATCACAAATGAAACAGCCACTTAGCAGTACATGCTTTTTGTGAATGCAATACTTACTTACTTCATTTGTGTTTTCCAAGCAATTAATGGTCAGTTGACCAGAAGGTAACAGTGACGTGATGCGCTTGCTACATGCTGTGAGTATGCTCAGTGCAGTGGCCTGGGCGTTTAAGAATCGTTTTATTGTTCTCGTGTGGAGAGAGGGAGAGAGAGATAGAGAGAGAGAGAGAAAGAGAGAGATGGAGAGAGAGAGAGATAGATAGAGATAGAGAGAGAGGGAGAGAGAGATAGAGAGAGCGAGAGAGAGAGAGAGAGAGATAGAGAACCAAAAAAAATGTGTGTGCTGCAAAACTGCGTTTCTGAGTGTCTGAAAATATCTGGATACGTGTAGACAAGGCCACAAGCTACATGAGGATGGCAGCTCTCTCCCATAAAGGGGGAAACAAGCTGTTATGACGGCAATGCCGGTGACGGCCTCAACACCGTCGTACACCACCTAGTACCGCAGTATGGCGGTGATGCAGTGATTGTTGCCTAGGAAACACAAAAAGTGTCTCGGAACGAGCCTTACACTAATCAGCTGCCAATGCTTTTGCTATGGACTGGCTGTAGAGCACCAAATACCAACAAACTTCAGCCAGAATCACAGACTCTTCCTTTAAAGTAAATCTAGTATTCATATACTGTACGTATATATTCATTAGCAATAATGTCTGTGCCTCCATCTTAAAAGGACTCTTGGACATTTCCTCAATGATGAAAAAAAAAAAAAAAGAGAAATGTCCATTCTGAGACCAGGAGGGAAACTATGGGAGCCTGTAAGTGAAACACGTGGGCTGCGTCTACAAAACAACATCATTATGACATCATCATCCCCAGCATTATGACAGATCATTATGAAAAGCTGACCATTATTGAGTAGTGCGCTGACATCACAATTCACAAGCCAAGCTGAAACAACACTGTGAGT
Organism: Clupea harengus; assembly: GCF_900700415.2. NCBI lineage: Eukaryota > Metazoa > Chordata > Actinopteri > Clupeiformes > Clupeidae > Clupea > Clupea harengus. Next base: position 19,737,010 of record NC_045175.1, on the reverse strand, counting down.
GAGCTCAGCCACTTCCTACCTCATTGCTATGGAAACAGAACTGCTGTCACATTGGGACTAGGGACTTGGGATCATGGGTTCTCCCTCCCAATTTGGGTGTGTGTGGGTTTTGTATGATAAATGGAAAACAAATAATACAAATGTCCTCTTACTGCATCTGTTGCTGGGGGTAGAATTAGGCTTTGGACTGTCAATTTGTGTGTGGTTTTGTGAAACTAAACACCATTTCTGAGATTCACACACTGCACACACAGACAGACAGACAGACAGACAGACAGACAGACAGACAGACACACACTCTCCACACACAGGCAGACACACAGAGAGAGAGAGAGAAAGAGAGAGAGAGAGACAGACACAGACACATACAGAGAGACAGAAAGACAGATACACCCACACACACATAAAGAGAGAAACGAACACACACACACACACACACACACCCCCACACACACACACACAGAGAGAGACAGACAGACACATGCTAAAGGCAGACTTTTTTACTTTTTCACTAATGCCTAGAAAACACATATTTTTTCAATTAAACTTTAACAAAAGTGTACACCCACCCATCCATCCACACACACACACACACACACACACACACACTTACATCACTGTTAAATTGTCAGAGTTGGCTGGCTAGTGTGGGTGACTCCCTCTGATCCTTGGGGACTCATGCACTTCCCCACACCCACATGAGTGTGTACACACACACACACACACACACACACACACACAGACGTGCGCACACAAACATGCATACACAATTATTTGCACACTCATCCTGTCAGAATGTCCTTTCTCTTTGACACACACTCTACCCCACACCCACATGAGTGCGAGAACAAATGCACACACAAACACAACCATTTGCACGCTCATCCTGTGCGAATGTCTTTTTCTCTTAGACACAATCTCTCCCCCTCACCTTCTTAGTTAGAGCACACTCATCCATTTAGAATGTCCCCCCCTTCTCTCCCTCAATCACACACACACACACTCACCCTTTCATGATGTCCAGTCAGAGAACACCGACTCTGTTTAATTTGCTCAGTGAAGTCAAACCCACCCACTAACACACACACACACACACACACACACACACACACACACACACACGTAACCAACTCAAATCAGTCAGTCAGGTGGCTGAGCTTTTAGAAGGCCACCATGCCACATCAGTCCACTGGGGATTCCGAGGCCTACTTTACACACAGAATCAGGCCTTCCATGCCAGCGTGTCAAAGACAGAGACAGAGGACACATACTCTCTCTCACACACTCACACACACACACACACACACACACACACACACACACACACACACACACACACACACCTCACACACACTCACACACACACTCACACACACTCACACACACACACACACAGAATCAGGCCTTCCATCCCAGCGTGTCAAAGACAGAGACAGAGGACGCATAATCTCTCCATCACAATCACTCTCCCTCTCTTACTCACTCACTACCTCTCTTTTTCTTTCTCTTCCTCTACCACATATTCTCTCTCTCTTTCACTCAAACTCTCTCACTACCTCTCGTTTTCGTTCTCTTTCTCTTTTTCTTTATCTGTCTCTCACACACACACACACACACACACACAAACACTCCCTCTTCATCTTTCCCTCTCTCTCACACACACTCACAAACTCCCTCTTCATCTCTCTTTTTTCTCTCTCTCTCTCTCTCTCTCTCTCTCTCTCTGTACTGCTACAGTGCCCTAATTTCATGAGATCTATATGAGGAATCTGGATCAGGGAAAGAATAACACCTTGATGGACTCCTCCTTTTTCTCTCGTAGAAACCATCACACAAAAGAGTGAGTGTGTGTGTGTGTGTGTGTCAGTGGGGTGTTTGTGACACATAAACACACTAGAGAGAGTTATGACTCGTGGGTAGTCTGGTGTTACAGTCATTATGACAGGTGTAGTAAATGTGTGGATCCATAATATCTCTGTAACACGATTATAGTGATAGCCTACTAATACATTGACGGGGGAGAAGAAGTTTGAATGACAGCAACAGCCACTGTCAGCCACGCCTACCACATAGACCCCGCCCTAAGGTGATTGCAGGTATTTACGTTTGCTGGGCCCGTGAGAAATAGTTTCGTCCACCCAAAAATGCGCGAATCCGGCTGTCACATAGCCTAAGGTAGGCTTCTTGCGTGGGTGGAGGTTAATCTTCAGGAGTTCGGTTTGTTACATACGCTTAGGAAGTGAGTTTCGAATTACCGGTTTACACACAGGTTACAAACACAAAAAGCGACCATGCAGGACGAAACTGCAACCTATCCTACTTCGGTTACATTAGATTGTAGAGTTACACAACTTTACTAAACACTATCTGATGGTTTTAGCCACACTTAATACCAAAGCAACGCCGTGATTGTTTGTTTGTTTGTTAAAGGAAAATGCCAGAAAGGCTACGCCGAAAGACGCTGCGACCAGGTGAAGCCGGAAAACCGGTTTGTCCATCAGGTGAACTGGTTGAAAAATGACAGAAACAAAGTTGGCATTTCGCTTTTGTCTACTCGCTTCCAAACAGACACACATTGGTTCAACGCAATGGCATCCGCGCCACCCCTCACAATAAGAGAGTACTTACCCACAAATCTGTGCCCCACGTCATGTCTTCAAGGTTTATTCCCAGCGCTTTTATCTTGAAGACAACAGACCAGGGTGGACGAGGAGTAACAACTTCGACTAGCTGATAAAGAGTGAGTCCGAAGCAGATTTGTAACGCATCGCCAAAAGGAAAATCCTCTAGCCCCCTCCGTATCTCTCTCTCTCTTTCTCACCTTTTGAGTGCGCCGGAGTGTTACTCAAAACGAGCACAATTATCTTTCCGCCGTTTTCCCTAAAACAAGTCACTGTTTTTTCGTCGGAAAAGGGAGGTATTCCCTCAGCTCTTGCTCGCGCTGTTCTACTCACCTCTCCTCAAGACTACGGTTGTTTCTTAAAGGAGCCGTGCCACATATTTCAATAAACAGTCAGACAGGAGTGCGCAAACGTTTAAAAGTTATTTCCTGCCTCGTCTTGCCTCAGTTGATACAATTGCTGGGCAAAGCCGTGATGTGAAATATAATTTCTTTAATTTCGTTCAGATCAAACTAAAATTGAGGGAGAATGGGTTAAGGGTTTGGATTTTCAGAGGGTTTTTTTTCTTCTCAAGAGACACGTTTCCTGAAATGACGCACCATTTCCCCAAAACTGTAATCACAAAAGCAAAACATTGAACTCAAGGACAAAAAAAAAAACGGACTCAATAATGTCCTTGCCTACATTGAATTGAGACACCACTGTGTGCAGTACGCTATTATAAACATAGCACAAAAAGTAAGGAAATTTGTGTTTGGTAGATTATTTCTTTGTTGTAACAATGCTTCTTGGCAATACATCTTATACCGTTGGACAGCCTGTTTATTTCCATTTTAAATGGTGCCACATTTGTAAGGAATATGCATTTGGGGGATGAGCAGCAGAGCTGAGTATGTGGGTTGCGCCCATGAAAAATTTGCCAAAATTGCTAAATGCTAAACAGTTTATTCTTATGTTGGTATTCACTCTTGTTTTGAGTTGTTTGGTGGATTGGATGATTGAACTCTCGATCAGTAACAAGGAACAAACATGAAATATTGGCAATTTTACACTTTATTCATTTAACACACCCTCAGGAGCCTCAGGAGCAGGTGGAAGATCCATACGCAGCCACAACAGCCTGGCACCAGGTCCTCATGCTGGTCACCAACATGGTCACACATTGCTGTGGGATGGCATTCCATTCCTCAACCAAGAGTCGTTGCAGATCAGCCATCGTGGTTGTGTTGGTCACTAACACGTACAGCACGCCCAAGCTGATACCAAAAGTGTTCAATTGGGTTGAGGTCTGGACTCATGGCAGGCCATTCCATTCTCTCCCTGATGGTGTATTAAATGAATAAAGTGTAAAATTGCCAATATTTCTTGTTTGTTCCCTGTTACTGATCGAGAGTTAAATCATCCAATCTAACAAACAACTCAAAACAAGAGTGAATACCAACAGGAGAATAGGAGAATTTTGGCACATTTTTCATGGGCGCAACCCACATACTCAGCTGTGCTGCTCATCCCCCAAATGCATGTTCCTTACAAATGTGGCACCATTTAAAATGGAAATAAACAGGCTTTCCAACGGTATAAGATGTATTGCCAAGAAGCATTGTTACAACAAAGAAATAATCTACCAAACACACATTTCCTTACTTTTTGTGCTATTATATAATATTAGCCCATGTTATACTTACTGCACCTGGAGGGCCTTCCTCCTTCTATGACGTTTGCCATGCAGCATCTGAAGCACTTTCCTCTGCTCAACACGCTCTGATTGGTGACATATAAACCTGATTCTGATTCTGATTCTGATAGTTCCATGTCTGAATCTGCCAGTCGAGTAGTTCAGCTCTGGCAGCCTGCACAGTTAAGCTTGACATTATGCATCATACTATTGCCTACGTGAAATTCTAAAGTATGAGGGGGAAAAGGTGTTATATATCTTTGTGCACGTATATAGTCTGACAGAGGGTTTGCCAAAGTGCATAATTGTCTCTGACGGACTGAGATTGACCGAGTAAGAACTGGATTGTGATAATGAATAGACTTTTGAACACATCAACGCCTCAGATTGTGCACTCCGACGTCGTGACAATAATACGAAAAGCCTTATCCGCTCGTGTCGTGAGTTCCCTGGCCCATCTATACCAGCAAACTAGTCACAAAGGTATGTCAATTCAGCTCAAACTAAATTGAGACATTCCTGAGGGAAAATACAAGAAATGTTTATTTTTATACAGTTAAGCTATTTGTATAGTATTAGTTCACAAAATAGTTAATGTATGATAATATATTTTACTTTAGTTTATTATCTATAGTGAAGATGATTGCAGACAGACCCTTGTCTTGCGTCAGTGGATCTGATTGATCTGATTTACTGGGAAACACTGACACCCTGTGGCCACAAGATGCAAGTACACCCTGCACTTCAGTTTTTCCTTCCTAAGTCTGATGTTACCACTTCATCGAGGTTTTTTTGTTTCAGAAACGTGAAAACATTTTTTTTTATTTCATCACTCATCATTATTATCATCATGGTCACCTTCATCACCACCATCATCATAAAACCCCTTAAAAACAAAAAGCCACTTTCACACAGAGTTCCTGGTAGAGTACTGGGATAACCTTTCAGGCACCGTTTCACTATTCATACATTCAGCTACATTCAGGAACATCCCCCCCCCCCCCCCCGTGTGCCTTTTCACACATGCCACGACAATGCTTGAATAGATCTGGTAAGGGACTGTCCAGCAGATGGCGGCAGAGAGATTTACGTGCGTGTCCCTGCAATGTTACTGCTGTCATTCTCAACACAGCCATACAGGTATTTGGTATAGGACACTTCACTTGGTCTTGAGGTGGGAAATGGGAGATACAGATTTCCCTGAATATCAATCCCTGCTCCCATTCACACATGACCCCACGAAGGGGATGTTTGGGGACATTTCAGGGACAGACTGCATGTGGGAAATAAAGAGGCAAACACACAACAAAAAAGACGGTTTGTGACCATGCATGGAAAAGTCATTACATTACATTTACATTTCATTTAGTCATTTAGCAGACGCTTTTTTCCAAAGCGACGTACAAGGGAGAGAATATTCAAGCTACGAGCAATAGAACCTGGTGTAACAATAAATAAATACTACTTTACATTAGAAATATAACACAATTAAATAAAAAGAAAGAAAGAGTGCAGAAGTGTAACTGCTGTAATTGCAAGTTACGCACTAGTCGAAGTGCCATGAGAAAGAAACGTTTTCTAACTGAACTCCTCATCCTTTTGTGTTGAAATCCTGCACAGGTTGGCAGCTGTGAGAAAGGAAATCCTTGCTGGCAAATACTCAAGTTTTTTTTCCTGTTTCTTTTTGTGCAGTTACAAGTGTGTGTGTGTGCGCGTTCGTGCATGTGTTCATGTGTGGTAGTGTTTCACAATTCTAAAGAAAGTGTGTGTGTGTGTGTGTGTGTGTGCATGTGTGTGTGTGAGAAGGTGAAATCCCTCCCCCTTCTCACTGTGGCCCTAAGGAGAATAAGGACTGGACTCCCCTACCTAAATGGTTGGGTCCAGGTTCCCCCACCTCTGTGTAGGGGTCCAATTAACTCGAATTGGACCAATTTAGCTCAATGGGCGGCCTGATAAAAGGTCCACCTCATTGTCTAGTGAGGGAAGTACAGACTGAACATGCTGGAAGAAAGCTGGGAGAAGGTACATAGACCAAACCTGTGAGCGCAGAGTTATACCTTGTCTGTTTTAGGGCTTTAGTTTTGTTTGTGTATATGTTTTGGGGTTTCGAATTACCCGGTTGTAAATAAATAGCTATTTTTTAAGAAAGCCGCTGTTTCCTGCGCCGTGTGTGTGTTTCCTACCTGCAACCCCATTCCAACCTGCCTACATCCCACATCGTCGGGTGGCCGACTCGGGCCATCTTCACAGTGTGTGTGTGTCTCAGTGTGTTGGAATGTGTGGTAGTGTTTCACAATTGTAAAGAAAGTGTGTGTGTGTGTGTGTGTGAGAGAGATAGAGAGAGGTGTGTGTGTAGGAGGGAGAGAGAGAGAGAGACCTCCTTGGGCAGTATAATTTATATTTGAATGTGTATGCTTGCAGAGAGAGAGAGAGAGAGAGACACCTCTTTGGGCAGTATAATTTATATGTGAATGTGAGTGTGTGTGTGTGTGTGTGTGCTTGCATTTATCAGGTAGAAAGAGAACAGGCGTGTGTGTTCCCTTCACAGTTATCACGTTCATAAATTGTGTGTGTGTGTATGCGTTTGTGTGTTTTTGTCCCTAAGCAGGATCATGAATCAAGTAAATCATACGCTTACTCCCTCTTACAACATTGATAACTTTGCTGAACAAGGCTATGTGTTGTTCATCTGCAGGTCTAGTCACAGACATACACACATAGATGTATTTGTGGGTGGTGGAAGTTTTTTGTTTTGTAAGAAACATCTGATCATTCATTATGGATATAGCCAAAGAGACACTAGTGTGAACCTAATTAGTGTGTGTGTGTGTGTGTGTGTGTGTGTGTGTGTGTGTGTTTACACTTAAAGAGATAAGGAGAGCCTTTGGACTTGACCTTTTGTCATTGATTAGAAATGTGATACCAACAAACCAAAACAACTCTCAACTGACCTATCAGACCCTCCCACAGCTCCCTCAACCAATCATACTCTTGCAAAGCCTGAAATGTTATCAGTGCTTTATAAAATGTGTGTTCAACCAGAGAGAGGGAGGGAGGGAGAGGGGGGAGAGAGAGAGAAGAGAGAGAGATAAAGAGAGAGAGAGGGGGGGAGAGGATGAGGAAGAGGATGAGGGAGAGGGAGAAGCTGGTGGCATGGAACACACACGCACAAAAAAAAACGTATTTCCTTTGTTATTGCTATAATCTACTGTTGTATCTGTTTATGAATATTATTAACACTCAATCATTATCAATGTTAATATTATTGTGAGAAGGTGATTTCTCCCCCTCACCGTGGCTAATTAAGCCAACATGGCTGTGCCCTAATTAAAGGGTGCCTCATTTTCAAGAGGGAGACTGGCTGAGAGAGACTTTGCCAAGAGAGGCATACGACAGTCAGCTACAGAACTGTGGGGAGAAACAGGTGCACTGCTTTCCCTGTGTACCGGAGTAAGGTGAAACAGTGCGTGTCTAGATGCATGGACACTTTTAGCTTTGTTTTGCTCCCTCGTTTTGTATGCCTTGTTCTGTGTGTCTTTTCTGTGTTCCTTGTCTCTGTACCGTGTTTGTGTGTTTTGTGCTTAGTGTATGTAAGTATTTAGTTTCAATGGCTAGCGATGTACTTAGCTGCAGGCTTAGTGCCTGGGCCTAGTTTGGGGCCTGGCTTGGGGCCTTGTGAAGGTGCCATTATTTGGGCCTAATCGGCCAAGCAGGTGCCCAGGGTGCCAGGCACTGGATTTCCAGTAAGTGTGATTGGTTTTGTTTATTTTGAGGGCACTGTTGGGGTTAGTCCCCGTGTAAATAACTATATACATATTTTTATATGAAAACCACCATTTCCTACACTGTTCTTCCGCACTTCACCACCCAGTCCAGTCGCCACATCCACAAACAACGTGGAGTGACCGTCCGTTCCCTCACAATTATGGGGTGTTGACCCTCCAGGCTATGGGGTGTTGACCTCCAGGATATGGGGAGTTGACCTCCAGGCTACGAGGAGTTGACCTCCAGGATATGGGGAGTTGACCTCCAGGCTACGGGGAGTTGACCTCCAGGCTCTGGGGAGTTGACCTCCAGGCTACGAGGAGTTGACCTCCAGGCTACGGGGAGTTGACCTCCAGGATATGGGGAGTTGACCTCCAGGCTACGAGGAGTTGACCTCCAGGCTACGGGGAGTTGACCTCAAGGTTATGGGGAGTTGACCTCAAGGTTATGGGGAGTGGACCTCCAGGCTACGGGGAGTTGACCTCAAGGCTCTGGGGAGTTGACCTCCAGGCTCTGGGGAGTTGACCTCCAGGCTACGGGGAGTTGACCTCAAGGCTATGGGGTGTTGACCTCCAGGTTATGGGGAGTTGACTTCAAGGTTATGGGGAGTTGACCTCAAGGTTATGGGGAGTTGACCTCAAGGTTATGGGGAGTTGACCTCAAGGTTATGGGGAGTTGACCTCCAGGCTCTGGGGAGTGGACAGTCAATTCAAGAACGCTTCCTGGAGTGACACAAGGAAGGAGCTCAGGGGGAATGCTTATCTGGTTTACAGCTGAATATACAAATTCTATCGAACTTGTTAGAGAAGTTGAAATTGATATATGGCTTCAGTTTAAAAAAAGACCTGACCTCCAATACCCCAAATATCTTCCTATGTGCAATCTATATCACTTCAGCTGAGTGTCCCTACTTTAAAGATCAAACCTTTACTGATCTAGAAGGACCTTGCACACAGAGGTCTGAAAAGGTATCCTCCAGGTGCAGAGAAAGGCTCCCAACTCTGCATGAAGAGCTGAATTGAGCCAATATCCTCCACTGTTAAATATTCAAAATCTAGCCCTACATTTCTGGAACAATGTTAAAACAAGTGACCCACTCTCCTTTTCCTACAAACCCCTTTGGTAACGGGAGTTGAACCCACAAAGGAGTCCCCTCTGCTTACTTGTCCTGAGGCTGGGCGAACCGTCAACCACTCAGGTCATTATACCACGGCCACATCAGCCTCAAGACTCATGCACTCAGAAAATTAGACCCGAACAAATTATGATGAAAGAAAAAGAAAAAAATACAAAGATCACTGAACAACGACAACGAACCATATCCCAGAAGAAAATGGAAACATATATAGCTCTAAACAGACAGTACGCTGTGGCAACCTACTTGACCACAGTGACTGATACAAAACGGAGGAGAACACTGACTAAATACAGACACAACCTGCCAGTGGAAGTAGGCAGGCACAGACAGACCTGCCAGTGGAAGTAGGAAGGCACAGACAGACCTGCCAGTGGAAGTAGGAAGGCACAGACAGACCTGCCAGTGGAAGTAGGAAGGCACAGACAGACCTGGCAGTGGAAGTAGGAAGGCACAGACAGACCTGGCAGTGGAAGTAGGAAGGCACAGACAGACCTGGCAGTGGAAGTAGGTAGGCACAGACAGACCTGGCTGCCCAGAGAGGAGAGGTTGCGTTCTGAATATGACAAGGGAACAGTGGCGACAGAGCTGCACTTCCTGATTTACTGCAACCAATACAAAAGTCGTAGACCAATACTTTGCAAAAGCAATATTCTCTGCTGTGAGAGAGGGAGGACTTCTGTATTAATGTTTACTAATTAATGATTCACTTCTATGTATATGTCCTATGTTACTTACCTATCTTCCATAGAAGGGAGAGGGAGATAAGGAGTTGTGTGTGTGTGTGTGTGTGTGTGTGTGTGTGTGTGTGTGTGTGTGTGTGTGTGTGAATGTGTGTGTGAATGTGTCAGTGTGTGTGTGTGTGTGTGTGTGTGTGTGTGTGTGTGTGTGTGTGTGTGTGGGGGGGGTGGATGTGGAAAAAAACAAGCATTGCAGGTTTGGGTGGGAGTTGTTTGTTTTGTAAGATAAGAGTGTGAACCTTGACCATCCATTAAGGAGATAACCCAATAGCTCCTAGGTGTAAACCAGAGAGAAAGAGAGAGAGAGAAGAAGAGGAAGACGACAAAAACGACAACGAGGAATAAGACTTAGTGTGGAACACAGCCACCAGCAACATGAAGGTAAGAAAAGCAAATGCTTTAGAATTTGGTAGATCAGATAGGATTTAGTGGGAAATGGTTGTTGAATGTGAAAAGATTTCACCAAAATGTTTGTAAGAAGACAAAGAGAAAGAAAGGAGTGTGTTTACATTGACGTATTATATGGTGTGTACCTTTTATTGTACAGAGATACAATACTTAAAGTGCAAAGTTCTAATCTTCTAATCTGTGTGTGTGTGTGTGTGTGTGTGTTTTTTTTTTTTGTGTGAGAGACTGTGTGTTTGTACATGTGTCTATGTGTGTTTGTACGCCTGCATGTGCATGTGCATGTGTGTGTGTGTGTGTGTGTGTGGTTCTCAGGTTCTTGTTCTCCTGCTAGCCCTGCTTCCGTTCTCTCTCGGTTCTGATATGTACCTGCCGCTGGACTGTGCTGACATCCATAAGCATGAAAGCACCAAGCCCAGTGGGGTGTACAGCATCTTCCCTGGGGGGCCCACTGCCCCACTGCAGGTCTACTGTGACATGGAGACCGACGGGGGAGGCTGGACAGTGAGTGACCTCAGTTTGTAGTCCAGTGGCATGGAGAGAAAGCAGTTCAATCTAATGAAAGCTGAACTGAATAGCTTGCAGCATTACAGTCATCTTCTTCTATGGTTTCTATATGGGAAGCTATGAGCATTCTGTCTTCTTCTATGGT
>NC_045175.1:19703517-19721017 GCF_900700415.2 Clupea harengus | reverse complement strand
AGACGTTCGGTTGCCATGGCACTGGGGGTAGCTTGCGCTCGAGAGGCTATAACGTCAAAATAAACATGGAAGGTGAAATGAATATGCTGCTCTGTCTCTACAATTTATTTACTTTAGTTAGTGTACTTCGAGTACAAGTACTTTTCCTGAATAGATACGCGTTAATCCTACGCAGAAGGCGAGCACTGTACTTGGTGTGTTTGAACGATGGGTGGAAATACGGTTTAAACCATACATGGAGCGGTAAGGGTAAGACCTGGCCGAACAGATAGCTGGTGGGACATTTTTGTATATGCCTATATTAAATGATTTATCAATTATAAACATTTAAACAAAAAACATTTCTGATGTTCCTATTTTTCAAATTTCTCGCACGCACATAGTTTTCATTTAGCAGCTGATATGTCATGCTAAAACACCTCTTGTTTCATTAATAATACATAATTAGGCGCACTTTACGCATCTCCTCCCATCTCTTTGCGACGAACACCCACTTTCCCTTATACCCTCCCAGCAGCGGTAATCTGCGCTTTTACTCAAGTGCGGCGCCTTTGGAAATACGGTTTTATGTCTTTACCCGCAGAAATTACGCCTGAAATGGGCGCAATCCTGTTAGTAAATGAGGCCCTAAAAGAGGTCCTAGAGGGGCGGTTAGTTCCTGCAGTGGAAAAGCACCTAAACTTCACCATTTTGACAGAGAGTTTGCAGAAGTTGAATGGCTGCAGACATTACAGCCTGATAAGTCAACGTACACGTTAGAAACACGCGTCACATCACGTTGTGTCGGAACATTACGTCCAAGCTACATCCCATTGTTGCATCACAATGCATCGCATTATTGCATGGATAATTTATTTTAGACTGTGACGGAGTGCCGTCCCTATGGATGAGTATGAGCTCTGACTTAGCCTGGCTCTTTGGCATTGTGGTCAGGGTGCAGGTTTGGTATCCCATAGTCCTGGGTTCAAGCCCAGGTGGGGTGATTGCTATCTCCCCTCGCTACACAGACACACACACAGTACTAATTGCTAGATGCTAGTGGCTATGACCCATAGGAATGGATCTAGTCCAGATGTCGTCTATGGTCGTTTGAATATCAGAATATTGTCACCTTATTTCACATTGCATCTTTGGCTCTTTATCCCATAGTGCAAATAAGAGAGAGGGCGTGTTCAAGCATGGATGATGGCGACCCAAGATGGCAAGCCAAGCTAGTGACCCAAACCCCCCCCCCCCCCCCTCCTCTTAAATAATGTACAGATTTGCACATTGTGAACTTTTTCAACTGCATTGCAGTGTCTAGGGTTTCCGTGCAACCATTGGCAACCACCTTAACTACCATAGCACAACCCTATCAACGCTCGAGCAACCACCCTAGCAACAACCTAAATGAAAAAAACAAAAAAAAACATGGCATGACTTTCTCTCCTCAGGTGATTCGCTGAAAAACCACAATGGAATGAAGTTCACCACCTACGACAAAGATAAGGACACCTGGGAGAAGAACTGCGCCAGTCACTTCATGGGTGGCTTCTGGTACCTTAACTGCCATGATGCCAACCCCAACGGGCTCTACGTACCAGACTCAGGCTCTCCGCACGGGCCTGTGTATGTCAGCTGGGACACTTGGAAAGGAAACACGTACTCACTTAAGACAATGACAATGAAGATGAGGCCGCTCTCACAGTGTAGCAGTTAGATGTCTCTTTGTGTGTGTGTGTGTGTGTGTGTGTGTGTGTGTGTGTGTGTGTGTGAGTGTGTCTATTTGTGTGTGTGTCTGTTTGTTTGTGTGTGTGAGTGTGTCTATTTGTGTGTGTGTGTGTGTGTGTATCTGTTTGTGTGTGTGTGTCTGTTTGTTTGTGTGTGTGAGTGTGTCTATTTGTGTGTGTGTGTGTGTGTGTGTGTGTGTGTGTGTGTGTTTGTGTTTGTCTTTAGTTGCTTTCTCAATCATATGTCCAAAAGTATAACAGTGTACATGAGTTGACCAAATTTCCAATAAAGTTACGCTCACCAAAATCACCAACTCCGCACTGAACTCTCAGAGCAGGGAAGGGTTAGACTGCAATCAAAATGGAGGCTTAGTGTGGGCACATGCAGTTGTATGTATAAAATGTGGGACAAATCACTTCATGACATTTTTTAGTTTTTTTGTAAAAAATTTTAGGTGAAAAAGAGATAAATACAACCCCTACAACTTTAGAGAAATAAAAAAATTAAACAGTTATTGCAGTTATTGGGCCCAGGGTTGCCCAAACCTTTGCACACAACTCTACGTGTGTGTGTGTGTGTGTGAGTGGTGGGAGTGTGTGTGTATGTGTGTGTGTGTGTGTGTGAGTGGTTGGAGTGTGTGTGGGAGTTTGTTTGTGTGTATGTGTGAGGTGAGTGGAGTGTGTGTGTGTGTGTGTGGAGTGTGTGTGTGAGTAGAGGGAGTGTGTGAGTGGAGTGTGTGTGTGGAGGGAGTGTGTGTGTGAGTGTGTGTGTGGAGGGGGTGTGTGAGTGGAGTGTGTGAGTGGAGTGTGTGTGTGGAGTGTGAGTGTGTGTGTGGAGGGGGTGTGTGAGTGGAGTGTGTGTGTGAAGGGAGTGTGTGTCTGGAGGGAGTGTGTGGAGGGGGTGTGTGAGTGGAGTGTGTGAGTGGAGTGTGTGTGTGGAGTGTGAGTGTGTGTGTGGAGGGGGTGTGTGAGTGGAGTGTGTGTGTGAAGGGAGTGTGTGTGTGGAGTGTGTGTCTGGAGGGAGTGTGTGAGTGGAGTGTGTGTGTGGAGGGAGTGTGTGTGTGAGTGGAAGGAGTGTGTTTGTGTGTGGAGGGAGTGTGTGTGTGGAGGGAGTGTGTGAGTGGAGTGTGTGTGTGAAGGGAGTGTGTGTGTGGAGTGTGTGTCTGGAGGGAGTGTGTATGTGTGTGTGTGTGTGTGAGTGGTTGGAGTGTGTGTGGGAGTTTGTTTGTGTGTATGTGTGAGGTGAGTGGAGTGTGTGTGTGTGTGTGTGGAGTGTGTGTGTGAGTAGAGGGAGTGTGTGAGTGGAGTGTGTGTGTGGAGGGAGTGTGTGTGTGAGTGTGTGTGTGGAGGGGGTGTGTGAGTGGAGTGTGTGAGTGGAGTGTGTGTGTGGAGTGTGAGTGTGTGTGTGGAGGGGGTGTGTGAGTGGAGTGTGTGTGTGAAGGGAGTGTGTGTGTGGAGTGTGTGTCTGGAGGGAGTGTGTGAGTGGAGTGTGTGTGTGGAGGGAGTGTGTGTGTGAGTGGAAGGAGTGTGTTTGTGTGTGGAGGGAGTGTGTGTGTGGAGGGAGTGTGTGAGTGGAGTGTATGTGTGGAGGGAGTGTGTGAGTGGAGTGTGTGAGAGTGTGAGTAGAGTGTGTGTGTGGAGTGTGTGTCTGGAGGGAGTGTGTGAGTGGAGTGTGTGTGTGCAGGGAGTGTGTGTGTGTGTGGAAGGAGTGGAGCGAGTGAGTTTGTGGAGGGAGTGTGTGTGTGGTTTGAGTGAGTGGAGGGAGTGTGTGTGTGTGTGTGTGTGTGTGTGTGTGTGTGTGTGTGTGTGTGTGTGTGTGTGTGTGCGTGGAGGGAGTGTGTGTGAGGGAGTGTGTGTGTGTGTGTGTGTGTGTGTGTGTGTGTGTGTGGACGGAGTGTGTGTGTGTGAGTGCAGGGAGTGTGTGTGTGTGAGTGGAGGGAGTGTGTGTGTGGAGGGAGAGTGTGTGTGTGTGTGAGTGGAGGGAGTGTGTGTGTGTGTGTGTGTGTGTGTGTGGAGGGAATGTGTGTGTGAGTGACTGGAGGGAGTGTGTGTGTGGAGTGGAGTGTGTGTGTGGAGGGAGAGTGTGTGTGTGTGTGAGTGGAGGGAGTGTGTGTGTGTGTGTGTGGAGGGAGTGTGTGTGTGTGTGAGTGGAGGGAGTGTGTGTGTGTGTGTGTGGAGGGAGTGTGTGTGTGAGTGACTGGAGGGAGTGTGTGTGTGGAGGGAGTGTGTGTGTGAGTGGAGTGAGAGGACACGTTTGCATGTCTCCCCTTCCTATCATTACCTATAGGGTGTGGTCTTACAGTTTTTCTCCATTGCTTTGGCTCAATTCTTGAAACAGAAATTACATTCTCAAAGCTCTAAGTGCATTGGGCAATATAGCCTATATGGTTCAGCACAACTACATAGATCACCTTCAAAAGGTCATATCTCACCCAAAACAGTTAATTCAAGCTTCAAAACCAAATAATTTTCTCATATAAATAGTCAGTGCCCCCCAAATTAAAATTTCCTTCTCAATTGATGTGGCTCATCTCTCTCGAAAAAAAGGACATTCTCAAAGCTTTAAATACATTTGCCAAAATAACCTAGATGGTTTAGCAAAACACTATGGCACACCTGCAAAAGGTCATATCTCTCCCAAAACAGACAACTCATCAGTCAAAACTAATTCCTTTTCTCATACATATAGTCAGTGCCCCCAAAATGAAAAGTCTCTTTGGCATTGTTTAAACACTGCAGGTCAAAACGTTTAGATGTTTTGTCAGTATGGCAGTGGGCCATAGAAATATCCCTCATCTGCACATTTCAATCTTGGCTTAGTCCTTTGACACTGAATGGTTACTGTAGTAGATGTTTTCTTTCCAGAATACTATGTGTATCAAACAGAAAAAAGATTATGTAATTCAAGAGGAGCCAATAAGGTTTCACATCACATACTGTATTGCACTCATACTGCCATGGAAATTGTTACAGTAATTGCCAAACAGAAACAAAAAATGTGTACAGCACAATATACTGTCAAACAATAAGCACATCAAAACTAAAATGATGAGCGAGCCACGGTGGAAGCTAACATTGTCCCACACAATAACAAATGTAGGCAAGTGAGGCCCTACCAAACCCCCCTCATGTAGAGGGATAAGATCAGGGTGCAGGCGG
Organism: Clupea harengus; assembly: GCF_900700415.2. Classification (NCBI taxonomy): domain Eukaryota; kingdom Metazoa; phylum Chordata; class Actinopteri; order Clupeiformes; family Clupeidae; genus Clupea; species Clupea harengus. The sequence goes on along the minus strand of NC_045175.1, from coordinate 19,716,149 downwards.
TCCAAGAACACCAGGAGCTTCTGGGTGTTGTATGGGCCAAGACTGGGAATGTGGGTGACTACACCATTCTCTGAAATGGCAGTACACATGGTGATGTTGCCCCCGCGCTGGCCTGGGACATCCACCCTTGCTCCTCTTCCTCTTATTCTTCCTCCTCTTCCTCGAGCAGGCAGTTGCCCTTGGTTGTTTCCCTGGCCAGGTGCTTCCATGTTCATGAATTGTACCGAACTTGGTCAAGCTCTAGATATTTGATGGAATAATTTATACTCCTGGATAGGACCTGTCAGCTAACTAAACTTACCGTGTGATTGTTGATCGGATGTGTGAATCTCCCCCTTGATTAGTAAAGTTCTAGTTGCACCTGAAAATTAAGCCGATGATCCAAGAGATCCATATTACAGTATATACCATGATGTTTTCCATGGTATTATGTGCCTGAAGGATTTTGACAGTGGAGTGAACTTTTGTGCAGGTGATGATGTACACAAGGAAATTATGCCAACATGTTTTGCAGAGAACAACGACTTGACTGAGAAGCAACAGTCAGTTTAGACCAGCAAGATATATTCAATTGGTAATTGGGCTAACTGAAGGCAATTGAACCTAACCATTTGCAAAGATGTGCTAAATCATTTGAAATTTGTGCAAACTGTAGGCAATTGTACTTGTCATTTACAAGAATGTGCTAATACAATTGCAATTTGATTAAAGGAATGAGAAATTCAAATCTGTTGTGAACAAGTGCACAGTGGTTTGGAGGTTTGCACGTGTTGTTTTGAGAATGTCATTTCTGTTTCGTGAAATGAGCCAAAGCAATGGCGAAAAACTGTAATACAAGGTAGGCCATTCTCTGAGCATCAGGCTTGGAGGGTGTCTCCACACTGAAATAAACTCCAGAAATCCTGACTGCGTCTTTCGGTCAGTTCTTCAAGTTCGGCGTGCTCATTAGATTATATCACACACACACTGAAAAATAAAGGCGGTAGAGACTCGAAGGAAGTATTTTTTATGCTTGTCTGCCAGTTAATGTGATGTGTTTTGATACCACGGCACAGATAAAGTTTCAAGTATGAAGAAACTACAGCATACCAGCATGCAGCATTTCACACCCATTTTGACCTGCATGGTGGGGACACAGAAACCATGACAACAGAGGAATGGTGATATGATGATAATAATCTGCTCTGTTTATCACTAAATCAGCCAGCGTTTGCTTCCTTACTTTACTAGGACATGCTTAAAAATATGATACTTTGTTTTTATGTTATAGGATGATATGATACTTATTTGATTGAATCATGAGAGAGCAGAATGAAGACCTACAACCCCTACAACTTTAGAAAAATTAAAAAATTAAACAGTTATTGCAGTTATTGGGCCCAGGGTTGCCCAAACCTTTGCACACAACTCTACGTGTGTGTGTGTGTGTGTGAGTGGTGGGAGTGTGTGTGTATGTGTGTGTGTGTGTGTGTGTGTGAGTGGTTGGAGTTTGTGTGGGAGTTTGTTTGTGTGTATGTGTGAGGTGAGTGGAGTGTGTGTGTGTGTGTGTGTGTGGAGTGTGTGTGTGAGTGGAGGGAGTGTGTGAGTGGAGTGTGTGTGTGGAGGGAGTGTGTGTGTGAGTGGGTGTGTGGAGGGGGTGTGTGAGTGGAGTGTGTGAGTGGAGTGTGTGTGTGGAGTGTGAGTGTGTGTGTGGAGGGGGTGTGTGAGTGGAGTGTGTGTGTGAAGGGAGTGTGTGTGGAGTGTGTGTCTGGAGGGAGTGTGTGAGTGGAGTGTGTGTGTGGAGGGAGTGTGTGTGTGAGTGGAAGGAGTGTGTTTGTGTGTGGAGGGAGTGTGTGTGTGGAGGGAGTGTGTGAGTGGAGTGTATGTGTGGAGGGAGTGTGTGAGTGTGTGAGTAGAGTGTGTGTGTGGAGTGTGTGTCTGGAGGGAGTGTGTGAGTGGAGTGTGTGTGTGCAGGGAGTGTGTGTGTGTGTGGAAGGAGTGGAGCGAGTGAGTTTGTGGAGGGAGTGTGTGTGTGGTTTGAGTGAGTGGAGGGAGTGTGTGTGTGTGTGTGTGTGTGTGTGTGTGTGTGTGCGTGGAGGGAGTGTGTGTGAGTGGAGTGTGTGAGTGTGTGTGTGGAGGGAGTGTGTGAGTGGAGTGTATGTGTGGAGGGAGTGTGTGAGTGGAGTGTGTGAGTGTGTGAGTAGAGTGTGTGTGTGGAGTGTGTGTCTGGAGGGAGTGTGTGAGTGGAGTGTGTGTGTGCAGGGAGTGTGTGTGTGTGTGGAAGGAGTGGAGCGAGTGAGTTTGTGGAGGGAGTGTGTGTGTGGTTTGAGTGAGTGGAGGGAGTGTGTGTGTGTGTGTGTGTGTGTGTGTGTGTGTGTGTGTGTGTGTGTGTGTGTGTGTGGAGGGAGTGTGTGAGTGAGTGGAGGGAGTGTGTGAGTGAGTGAGTGGAGGGAGTGTGTGTGTGTGTGTGTGTGTGTGTGTGTGTGTGTGGACGGAGTGTGTGTGTGTGAGTGGAGGGAGTGTGTGTGTGAGTGGTGGAGAGTGGAGGGAGTGTGTGTGTGGAGGGAATGTGTGTGTGGAGGGAATGTGTGTGTGGAGGGAGAGTGTGTGTGTGTGTGAGTGGAGGGAGTGTGTGTGTGTGTGTGAGTGGAGGGAGTGTGTGTGTGTGTGTGAGTGGAGGGAGTGTGTGTGTGTGTGTGAGTGGAGGGAGTGTGTGTGTGTGTGTGGAGTGTGTGTGTGGAGGGAATGTGTGTGTGGAGGGAGAGTGTGTGTGTGTGTGAGTGGAGGGAGTGTGTGTGTGTGTGTGGAGTGTGTGTGTGAGTGAGTGGAGGGAGTGAGTGGAGTGTGTGTGTGGAGGGAGTGTGTGTGTGTGTGTAAGTGGAGGGAGAGGACACGTTTGCATGTCTCCCCTTCCTATCATTACCTATAGGGTGTGGTATTAATACAAGGTAGGCCATTCTCTGAGCATCAGGCTTGGAGGGTGTCTCCACACTGAAATAAACTCCAGAAATCCTGACTGCGTCTTTCGGTCAGTTCTTCAAGTTCGGCGTGCTCATTAGATTATATCACACACATACTGTAAAATAAAGGCGGTACAGACTCGAAGGAAGTATATATTATGCTTGTCTGCCAGTTAATGTGATGTGTTTTGATACCACGGCACAGATAAAGTTTCAAGTATGAAGAAACTACAGCATACCAGCATGCAGCATTTCACACCCATTTTGACCTGCATGGTGGGGACACAGAAACCATGACAACAGAGGAATGGTGATATGATGATAATAATCTGCTCTGTTTATCACTAAATCAGCCAGCGTTTGCTTCCTTACTTTACTAGGACATGATTAAAAATATGATACTTTGTTTTTATGTTATAGGATGATATGATACTTATTTGATTGAATCATGAGAGAGCAGAATGAAGACCTACAACCCCTACAACTTTAGAAAAATTAAAAAATTAAACAGTTATTGCAGTTATTGGGCCCAGGGTTGCCCAAACCTTTGCACACAACTCTACGTGTGTGTGTGTGTGTGTGAGTGGTGGGAGTGTGTGTGTATGTGTGTGTGTGTGTGTGAGTGGTTGGAGTGTGTGTGGGAGTTTGTTTGTGTGTATGTGTGAGGTGAGTGGAGTGTGTGTGTGTGTGTGTGGAGTGTGTGTGTGAGTGGAGGGAGTGTGTGAGTGGAGTGTGTGTGTGGAGGGAGTGTGTGTGTGAGTGTGTGTGTGGAGGGGGTGTGTGAGTGGAGTGTGTGTGTGGAGTGTGAGTGTGTGTGTGGAGGGGGTGTGTGAGTGGAGTGTGTGTGTGAAGGGAGTGTGTGTGTGGAGTGTGTGTCTGGAGGGAGTGTGTGAGTGGAGTGTGTGTGTGGAGGGAGTGTGTGTGTGAGTGGAAGGAGTGTGTTTGTGTGTGGAGGGAGTGTGTGTGTGGAGGGAGTGTGTGAGTGGAGTGTATGTGTGGAGGGAGTGTGTGAGTGGAGTGTGTGAGTGTGTGAGTAGAGTGTGTGTGTGGAGTGTGTGTCTGGAGGGAGTGTGTGAGTGGAGTGTGTGTATGCAGGGAGTGTGTGTGTGTGTGGAAGGAGTGGAGCGAGTGAGTTTGTGGAGGGAGTGTGTGTGTGGTTTGAGTGAGTGGAGGGAGTGTGTGTGTGTGTGTGTGTGTGTGTGTGTGGAGGGAGTGTGTGTGTGTGTGTGTGTGTGTGTGTGTGTGTGTGTGTGTGTGTGTGTTTGTGTGGACGGAGTGTGTGTGTGTGTGAGTGGAGGGAGTGTGTGTGTGTGAGTGGAGGGAGTGTGTGTGTGAGTGAAGGAGAGTGGAGGGAATGTGTGTGTGGAGGGATTTATCACTAAATCAGCCAGCGTTTGCTTCCTTACTTTACTAGGACATGATTAAAAATATGATACTTTGTTTTTATGTTATAGGATGATATGATACTTATTTGATTGAATCATGAGAGAGCAGAATGAAGACCTTTAGACTGCATGCCACCACACCACTTTATTTGAGTGAGCATCACTCCGTCCTGTGATTTTCTTCAGGGTATGTTGAGTTTGTGTGGCTGAGTTTACTCATATCTCAGGGTATACCAGCACAAACATGTACAACAAACAAACACAAACGTTAATGCATCGCTTGTATTTTTTGCCATTACATTGCTGATTGAACATTTATCGGAATGGGTGAGTGTGGGACAGAGCGCTCACCCTACCTGTTCTCAAACCCAGATAACACAGGAGGGATGGGCCTTTTTTACCAATGACGTATTCTTTTGCACAGCCCAATGCACCAGTATATCTTGCAGTGATCTGATAGGATCCGGCAGTCGTCTGCATCAAGTTTTGAGAGCAACTTCACTTGAACGGTACGTGTGTTTTGACGTGTCGTGACTGTAAAAAGTGTTGGGTCATCTGCTTCTTTAGAATGTACTTTAAACCTTAGATATCACATCTGTTGAGTTTATTTTGTTATGGACTGATATGATTTTATGAGAGAGCAATTAAAGACGTGTGAATGTAAATTTGAACGTGAAAATGTATGAAAAACACATTGAATTAATCGCTTGTAGACAGCGTGCGTGCGTGCGTGCGTGCGTGCGTGCGTGTGCGTGTGCGTGTGTGCATATGTGTGAAAAAGAGCAGAACAGTGAATATCTTCATCTGACAATTCTAGAATTCCGGTGATCTTCTCGAGTATTTCTGGCCTCTCAGACTGTTGATTTCATTCATCATTTCCAACAATGATGGTAAGACTAAAAATGAAAAAAAAATTGATTTCATATTATTTACATTAAAATGGTCAATTTAATTTGTCTTTGCCTTCCCTCCCTCCTTTCTAACTATCTCTCTGTCTTCCATTCTTTCTCTGTCCAGATTCAGTGTGTTGTAGTTCTCCTCCTGCCCTGGCTGGGGCAGTGTTCCCTCCAGTATCCTACTGACTGTGCAGACCTGCTCTCAAGTGGCAGCAGAGTCAGTGGGGTTTACACCATCTATCCTGATGGCGTTAGCTCTGCTGTTCAGGTTTACTGTGAAATGGGCTGTCAGGACACCAAGGAGGAGGGAGGATGGACTGTGAGTACATAATCTAGTTGAACCATGACACCAGTGGCGGTTCTAGACAAATTTTACTAGGGGGGCCAAGGAGGGGCCAGTGTTTAACCAGAGGGGCACATACAAATTATAAGATTTTTGTAACCAATAGTAGCTAGGTAGTCATATATAATAATATATAGTAATAATATAATAATACTATAATAGTATTGTTTTCTGTTTATAGTTTCTTCAAATTTAGACTTTTTAAATTAACATATCGTCATGCAAAATTGCCCCACCTGAAATTTAGGGCTAAAATCGCCACTGCTATTCAACTGAAATCTAAGCATGTGCTTTTTTATGTGATGTCTCCTTTAGGATTAGTTTTTGGCGTTGATACAATCGTGAATTATGACTGTGTCCTTAACTCTCCTGAGCAAGCTAGCGAGCTGTAGCTGATAGCACATCTAAATGAGACAGAAGGACAGCGATATTTGGAAAAGGCATTGATTATTGCCTGCGATCCATATTTATTAACTTTATTTTGTCCCTTAAAGTCTGCCCCAACTTTCTTTTCCCGACATTTACATTTATCTTGAACATAATACATACCCATACACCGGAGATTTCAAATGCTTATCAATATGGGTGAACGACACCAAGATATGGCATCTGGAGACAAAAAATATGTATGTGATCACAGGTCATGTAAGTAATTCAAAAAGCGATTATCAACCGTGTTATCTTAGTCGTGGTTAAGAGTGCCAATATGGGCTAACGAGTTGTAGTTAAAGCCTTTAGTAAGGGCTAAACTTTAGCCCTTACTAAAGGCTTTAACAGATGCCATATCTTGGTGTCGTTCACCCATTAGTGCTGTAATAGCTAGCGAGCTCTTTAGCCGCTAAAGAGCTCGCTAGCTATTAGCACTCTAGCTTGCTCAGGAGAGTTTAGCTTTAATAAGACACAGTAATTATTCACGATTGTATCAATGTGCTGCATTTCACTTAACAGGTCAGTCATTCCCTAAATCTTTTGGAATAGAACGAAATTGTATATCTGGGTTTCTTTGGCGACATTTGTTGCATCCAACAGCACAACATATCCCGGGCATTTGAACTTTCTGTGGGTTGTGACCGACGCACAGCTAGACTACTGTGTCCGTGTTGGACACAAATGTGGCGGCGCTTAGACACAGTGACGTCACATGGTATCCATGAATTGTAGTTGCTGAGCTCTCATTCACCGACGAGCACCACACCTGGCAGACTACAGTGTTTGGGTGCACCGCTTTAAATTAACCCGTGTAGAACGTTGCGTGGCATTAGTTCTGCTTTTGGCGCTCGGGTGTAAAATCATAATAAATTCATATTTTTTGTATTTGGTCAGCACGGGGTGGCCACAGGGGTGGCCAGGGACATGTCTACGGGGGCACGGGCCACCCCAGGCCTCCGTGTAGAACCGCCACTGCATGACACACACACACACAGACACACACACACACACATACACACACACACACACACACACACACAGACACACACACACACACACACACACACACACACACACACACACACACACACACACACACACAGGAGGAGGGAGGATGGACTGTGAGTTGTCTCTCAGTTGTTTGTTTCTTCAGTAGATATCTCTCTCACTCTCTCTCTCTCTTTCTCTCTCTCTCTCTCTCTTTCTCTCTCTCTCTCTCTCACTCTCTCACTCTCTCTCTCTCTCACTCTCTCTCTCTCTCTCTCTCTCTCTCCTCTCTCTCTCTCTCTCTCTCTTTCTCTCTCTCTCTCTCTCTCTCTCTCTCTTTCTCTCTCTCTCTCTCTCTCTCTCTCACTCTCTCTCAATAAACTAACACACCCAAGATGAGCGAAAGCATAGGAGCCCCCCCCCCTCTATTTCTCACTCACTCTCTCTTTCTGTCTCTTTCTGTCTCTCTCTCTCTCTCTGTACACCCAGTCCCACAGGGCCACCTATAATGGCCAAGTGCATCAGAGATAAAAAAAAAATAAACATATTGGAAAATTGGACAAAGGTTGTTGGTTCATTTAAAGTGCTATAAGACATTTACAGATGGATTTCCAGATAACAGGGAAAGCTTTCAACACTGCATGTTATTATTCAGTGTTTTTTTTTTTTAAATGATTATGGAACAAACAAACCAAATGTTGGACACATTTTTAGCTGTTGGTAGATACACATCTAGTTCTGTCTCCTGTCTGAGGTTTCATATGTGTGCAGGTGTTTCAGAGGAGAGTGGATGGTACAGTGAACTTCATCAGGCCCTGGAACCAGTACAAGGACGGGTTTGGGAACGCCTCTAGCGAGTACTGGCTGGGTAAGGTCTGATTGCTGACTAAGGTGTAGCTCAACCTTGCAGAAATTTGTATTCAATGATCATGTGTGGAAGAAATATTTTGGTTGTAAAGATTGTTATGTTGCACTTTGTGCATTTCAGATATTCCCTATGTAATGTGACTAGTTTGAAAGTGATTTACTAGACATCAACCAACCCAACCAGACCAATGGCCGACTCTAGTTTACTTGATGGAAGCTTTGTTGTTTTCTGGCTGCAGGATTAGAGTCACTACACCAGCTCACCACCAACAGGAAGTACGAGCTGAGAGTGGACATGGAGGACTTTGAGGACAACAGGGTTTTTGCCAGGTACTCCTCCTTCGCTGTCGGATCAGAGAAAGAGGGGTACAAGCTGACTGTCGGTGGCTTCACCAATGAAGGCACTGGTGAGTTGGGGAAATGAGAACTTAAAGATGGGGTGTGTTTAACTGTATGCTCATGCTCATAATGATAGCCTCTGCATGTGACATGGTGCTGTATTTAGTCAAAATATTGAAATTTAAAATTGTACAATAAAATGAATGTATATTATATAAATATATGGACAGATAGATATAGATATTTATTCAGAAAATACATATTTCATTGAAATAATTGATCTAATATTTCAAGTCAAATATATTTAATATTTATTACACGGCTCTTCTGAATGCTGCAGAATGTTCCGTTAATGTTCGGAGGTCCAATATTTCTTGATCACGACTGCTCAGAATGAATAATGAACGCTGCCATTGCCAACAGGTTTTGTGCTTCTGATTCACATCTTTCATTTTATTCCACAAGGAGTCTGTTCACTCAGTGTAACAAGAATTCATTGTAATTTGAAGTCAACAGTTAATGTGTTGCTCTGTAAAACCTACAACTTTAATGTTCTATTGACATTAAAGAGTATTTTACTCAGTGGAACTTACCAATCAAACAGCCACAAATTGGACATTTGAATTTGTATGTGTATGTGTATGACACATGTATTTATTTGCTTTTAAAGGAGACTCTTTGGCTCGCCACAATGGGAAAAAGTTCAGCACGTTTGACAAGGACCAAGACAGCCATCATACAAATTGCGCCGACATTTATTTTGGGGGCTACTGGTATGACAGATGCCATGTTTCCAATCCCAATGGCCTTTACTTGTGGGGCCCTACAAGCCACCATGCTGTTGGTGTGTGTTGGAAGGCCTTCAAAGGATACGATTATTCACTGAGATCCATCACTATGAAGATTAGACCTGTGGCTTAGGCAGCTGTTGAAGAGTCTGTGTGTTAGAAGGGATGCATTCTGAAGAAGTGCACATATTATTAACTCTCTCTCTCTCTTCCATCTTTCGGGTGTTTATGAAGCGTGAAGTGGGTCATATCAGTTCCACTGCCCACACAAGCTTACTGGAACTTAATCAATATAATGAACTTAATTGGACAGGGATGCCATTTTATTCAACTAAAATACAGTTGTTTTACCTCTGCATTAGTCAATCTATTTGTGTGTTTAAAGATCTTTCTTACACGATGGTCTGTGCAGATCAATGTCTTTATAACTGTAATGGGTGTGGTGTATTTCTCGGGGTGTTAAAGCATAATAAAAATCTGAAGCATAATTGTTGTCCTGTCCTGGAGTTTATACTTGGATCTTGAGCCTACAAAACCCTATCAGAGCTTAACCTTTACAAATAAACGTGTTAATAAATCAACAAGACATTAGGATGACATTTATCTTCAGCTGTAGCTGTAAGGTTGCCATGATTTTCTTCATGTTTGAGACTCTTGCTGATCTGTCTCTCCCTTGATGGTCTATGCAGTGGTAAAGCTTCCTGTGTACTTGGTGATTATTTCTGGGTGTTAAAGCTCAGTGACTAGTCAAGTGTGTTCACCTGTGTAGGCCCATGTAAATATGACTTCATAACTTTGTGATGTGTGCAGATTCATTCAGTGACAGCAGTCATCCACACTGGCTGCTCACCCCTTCACACTCATGAACTTCATGCCCACACTGGCATCCCTGCCATCCCCCCATCTATGTAGCTTAAAAAAGTGAACTTGTTCAACCAGGTTTTTGTAAGATGTGATGTAATTGGCGAGATGACAAACATTTCTGTATTTCTTGTTTCTCAATTAGCGTGAAGGAAGAGTAGAAGACTTGAAACTGTGCCAGCTACTTAAATATTAACAGTAAAATGCTAACCCCCCCCAACACAAACACACACACAAACACACTCTCAGACGAACAACACACACACACACACCTTATCTGATACTGTCATAGAATATATAGTAAATAAAACTTTACCATTACAGTACTAGCAATAACTAATGGTTGCATTTACATCTTGCATTACCATGAATTTAGACCCTATCCACCCCAGTGAAACACAGGCCTGTTTGCAGTGTTGTCGGTGCAGTGTGTGTTGTGTCTGAGAAGATACTTGTCTGATATGTCTGTTGCTTGTTGAAAATGAAAATGTCTGAGTGTGTGTGTGTGTGTGTGTGTGTGTGTGTGTGTGCATGTGTGTCTGTACATGTGCTTGTGAATGTCTGAGTGTCTGTGTGTGTTTCTGTGTGTGTGTGTGTGTGTGTGTGTGTGTGTGTGTGTGTGTGTGTGTGTGTGTGCCCGAGAGGGGAAAAGGGCTGGATTCCCCCACCAGAATGGTTAGGTCCGGGTTCCCCCACATCGGTGGATGGGTCCAATTGGGACTGATTGGGCTGCCTTGTTAAAAGGTGCACCTCATTGTTGAGTGAGAGACAGACTGAACAGGCTGGAAGAAAGCTGGGGCAGGTACATAGACAAAAACTGTCGAGAGTACAGAGGTGTACCATGCCTGTTTCAGGGCATTAGTTTAGTTCAAGTTTGTATACATGTTTTGGGGTTTTCTAATTACCCTGGTTTTGTTTATATGTTTTGGGGTTGAAGAAAGTACCCTGGTTTGTTTATTTTGTTTATATGTTTTGGGGTTGTGATTACCCTGCGTTAATACATATAGCTATTTTTATAAGAAAGCTACTGTCTCCTGCACTGTGTGTGCTCCTGCTTACCTGCAACCACATTCCAGCAGCCTACATCCCACATCGTGGGATGGCCGGCTCGGGCCATTCTTACAGTGTGTGTGTGTGTGTGTGTGTGTGTGCGCGCGCCATCTTTACAGTTATTCTAAACATGTTCAATGCTGTGGGCAGGTCACCAGTCTCCAGGTCGGTCACAGTCACTGAACACAGTGTGAGCAAAGCTGAGTCGAGGACTAGAAACTCTCCTTCCCACTGTACACTACTGCTTCACTATACGGGATGTTCGTATTAATAGTTTTTTTTATTTTCACTGCAAAGAGGTAATCCAACTCACAGAAGATAATCTAACAGGCAAAACTCAGAAAGCCACAAAAACTGAAGGTAGCTAGCACTCGAAAAACAACTGAACAAAAAACGTTGAACATAATCTCTAACACATCCAAAACTGAACAAACAAAAAGGGCAGCGTATAAAAACAGACTTGAATCCTAGGAACTCGCAAATGACCTGCATTCGTGGAAACCCAACGACGCAGTAATTATCCTTACAAACAGCCAGGTATAAAATAGGACATGTAACCAATTAGGCAGTAGGTGACATGAAATAGGCGGGAAAACAGAAACATTAGAAAACATGAGCACATGTTAAAACACAACTGTCCAAAGTCTTTCTTTGTTTGGCCTCCAGAGGCCGCCAATGTCCCAAATCATGACACAGAGGTATATGTCATCTCCAACGAGGGCCTGTACACAAACATGGCTGAAGATTGCTTATCCAGTTGATTCATTTAGCAGTAGATTGCTTATCCAGTTGTACAAATAGTATAAAAAGTCGCATTATTACCATGGGAACAATGTCAGCATCAACATAACAAACTTGTTTTTTTCGGGGTTAGGGACATACTGCTGGCTTTTTTGTCGTAAAAATAAAAAACAAAAACACAGTAGAGACTCGAAGGAGGTGCTTATTCTGCTTGAATATACGTCGTACTCCCTTGTATGTCGCTTTGGACCAAAGCGTCTGCTAGATTGACTAAATGTAAATGTAAATGTTAATGTGAAGTGATCCCAAGGTACAGATGCGGTATCAAATATGAGGAAACTACAGCATACCTTGCGTGTGTGTGAGTGTGTGTGTGTGTGTGTGTGTGTGTGTGTGTGCGCGCGCGCGTCTTTTTGCAAATTAATGTGTGTGTGTGCATGTGATTGCGAATGTGTGAGTGTTTGTGTGCAAGTGTGTTTACGTGTGCTTGTGAATGTCACCTTGAAAACAATACAAATCCCTCAGGCATCCATTTAAAAAAATGGCATTACATTGCTGTTGAACATGTACTGGGTGAGCATAGGAGAGAGAAGTCACCCTACCTGTCTCAAACCCAAATTACATAAGATGGGATGGACTGAATAATGATTGACGGGATGGAATGGACTGTACACATGCAGTATCAAATATGAGGAAACTACAGCATACCAGCACGCAACATTTCACACCGAAACCTGACCCGACACAGAAACCTGCCATGAGGTCAGATGATGATGAAAATAATCTGCTTTGTTTATCCATCACTAAATCAGTCATTGTTTGTTTCATTACTTGACACGGAAAAGCTTGAAAAGTATGATACCTTATGTGTGCTTGTGCTTGTGAATGTCTTTGTGTGTGTGTGTGTGTGTGTGTGCAGGTTGCGATTTGTCCAAAAAACAGAGGGGGGAAAGTTTTTTTTCATTATGAAAAAAAACAGGAATAAATAGGCCTAATTATTTTCAAGT
>NC_045175.1:19681017-19701017 GCF_900700415.2 Clupea harengus | reverse complement strand
ACACACACAGACACACAGAAACACCCTCTCACCAACACACACACACACAAACAAACACACTCACAGACACACACACACACACACACACACACGCACACACAGGCCTGTCTATTCTAAATCTAAACAGTTATTCACCTTTGTTAGGTGAGACCACTGCAAGGCTGCAAGTTGATTTTGTGTGAGATTTGACTGGTTATTTTGTGTGAGATTTGACTGGTTATTTTGTGAGAGATTTGTTGAAGTCAGTGGATTTTCTATGTATATATGCTGCCATGATACAGGACTCAACATTTACCTGCTGATGACATTTACTTTACTCCTTTTTCACTTTGAAAACAATACAAATCTCTCAGGCATCCATTTGAAAAAAATGCCATTACATTGCTGTTGAACATGTACTGGGTGAGCGTAGGAGAGATAAGTCACCCTACCTGTTCTCAAACCCAGATTACATAAGGAGGGATGGACTTCTTCTATGATTGACGCCTTCATTCGCATGGACCGGGGCACCAGTATATCTGGCAGTGATTTGGCAGGATCTGGCAGTCGTCTGCATCAAGTTTTGAGAGCAACTTCACCTGAACGGTACGTGTCTTTTGACGTGTTGTGACTGTAAAAGGTGTTGGGTCTATGGGTCCTTTAGAATGTTCATTTACTTTTAACCTCAGATATCAAAGCTGTTGAGTTTATCTTTTACAGTTATGGGTTGATATGAGACTGATTTGATGGAATCATGAGAGAGCGGTATTAAGACCTTTAGACTGCATGTCACCACACCACTTTTTTTGCGTGAGCATCACTTACTCCATCCTGTGATTTTCTTCAGGGTGTGTTGAGTTTTTGTGGCTGGGTTTACCCATGTCTCAGGGTATACCAGATCAAACATGGACAACAAACAAAAGCAAACATGAATGCTTCGCTTGTAGACTGTGTTCAGTGTTTGGTCATTTTATCATGTTAGGATAATTCCTATAATTCATATTACTTTCAGAAGTAAAGGCAGACAGATTGACAACATTGAATATAGACAGGAATACCTATAGTGTACTATGGAGCAGCCAAAGTTGAACCTGTACTCTATACCTGTGTGTGCAGTGTGTGTGTGTGTGTGTGTGTGTGTGTGTGTGTGTGTGTGTGTGTGTGTGTGTGTGTGTGTGTGTGTGTGTGTGTGTGTGTGTGTAAAAGAAAGAGAGAGCATTATAATGAGTGTTTGTGATGAAGTAATTCTTCATCTGACGATTCTAGAACTCCGGTGATCTTCTCAAGTATTTCTGGCCTCTCAGAGCGTGGATTTCATTCATCATTTCAAACAATGATGGTAAGACTAAAAATAAAAATAAATACATTTTATATTATTTACATTAAAACGGTCATTATATAATTTGTCTTCGCCTTCCTTCCCTATCTCCCTCCTTTCTAACTAACTCTCTGTCTTCCATCCTTTCTCTGTCCAGATTCAGTGTGTTGTAGTTCTCCTCCTGCCCTGGCTGGGGCAGTGTTCCCTCCAGTATCCTACTGACTGCGCAGACCTGCTCTCAAGTGGCAGCAGAGTCAGTGGGGTTTACACCATCTATCCTGATGGTGTTAGAACTGGTGTTCAGGTTTACTGTCATATGGGCTGTCAGGAAACCATTGGGGAGGGAGGATGGACTGTGAGTTGTCTCTCAGTTGTTGTTTTCAATGGTAGATCTCTCTCTCTGTCTTTCATTCTCTCTCTCTCCCTCTATCTCTCTCCCTTTCTCTCTCTCTCTCTCTGTCTCTCTCTCTCTTTATATAAATATTCATACTTACTGTACATACATACATACATACATACATACATACATACATACATACATACATACATATATACGTACATACATACATACATACATACATACATACATACATACAAACATACATACATACATACATACATACATACACACACACTTACATACATACATACATACATACATACATACATACATACATACATAAATACATATGTAAATAATTCAGCCATGACTTGCCAAAGCTTCATGTGAAAATAAACACCAAGGGCCACAGGGCCACCCATAATGGCCTGGTACATCAGTGATTCAAACAAAACATTGGAAAATTGGACAAATGTTGGTTCATTGGAAGTGCTATAAGACATAAACAGAGGGATTTCCAGCAAGAAGAGAATGTTTCATAACACTGTGTTTTTATTCTATAATAATTCAGTTCTCAGAACGTTAAATGCAAAAATTCTGATACACTAATGTATGTTTTTGAATACAAAATGAATTCATGTTGGACACATTGTTATCTGTTGGTAAATACACATCTAGTTATATCTCCTGTCTGAGGTTTCATATGTATGCAGGTGTTTCAGAAGAGAGTGGATGGTACAGTGAACTTCTTCAGGCCCTGGAACCAGTACAAGGACGGGTTTGGGAACGCCTCTAGCGAGTACTGGCTGGGTAAGGTCCAATGGATGAATAAGGCATTTCAGATATTCTCTTTGGGAGTAGTTTGAAATTGATTTAATAGGCATCAACCAACTCAACCAGACCAATGGCCGACTCTTGTTTACTTCATTGAATCTGATTATTTTTTCTGGCTGCAGGATTAGAGTCACTACACCAGCTCACCACCAACAGGAAGTACGAGCTGAAAGTGGACATGGAGGACTTTGAGGGCAACAGGGTTTTTGCCAGGTACTCCTCCTTCGCTGTCGGATCAGAGATAGAGGGGTACAAGCTGACTGTCAGTGGCTTAACCAACGGAGGCGCTGGTGAGTTGGGGAAATGAGATGGGGTGTGTTTAACTGTATTTCATACTCATAATGATAGCCTCTGGATGTGATATAGTGCTGTATTTAGTAAAAATATTGAAATGTAAAATTGTAATTCCTCTACAGTAAAATATATGAATATTACATAAATATGTAGACAGATAGATATAGATATGTATTCTGAAAATACACATTTCATTGTATAATTTATCTAATAATTCAAGTGAAACATATTCAATATGTATTAGACGGCTCTTCATAATGCTGCAGAATGTTCCATTAAGTTGAACTAGCCATCCCAATGTTTGGGGGTCCAATATTTCTTGATCACGAATGCTGAAAATGAATAATGAATGTTGCCATTGCCAACATGCTTTGTGCTTCAGATTCACATTTTTCATATCATTTCACAAGTAGTCTGTTCACTCAGTGTAACAATAAAAGGCAATACGTTGCTTTGTAACACCTGCAACTTTAAACTTCCATTGACATGAAAGATTACTTTTCTCAGTGGAACTTACCCATCAAACGGCCACAAATTGGATATTTGTATTTGAATATTTGGACAAATGTTGTTTTGCCAATCAAGCCCATTGGACCCACCCATTGAATTTTGCTGAGGGGAATTCCTCCAATGACCCCAAACATACATTGGGGGAAGTCCAAGTCTCTCCTGCTCTTGTAGGGAATCATGAGAGGTACTCCATTTTTGCTTGACTGCCGGAAAGGGGGGAATTTACCCTGTTCACATTCCATAAGTAGTTTATTCACTCAGTGTAACAATAATGTATTATTCGAAGTCAACAGGCAAGACGAGGCTTTGTAACACCTACAACTTTAAACTTCCATTTACATGAAAGAGTATTTTTCTCAGTGGAATGGCCAAAATTTGGATATTTGGATTCTGATATTTGGAAAAAATGTGTTTTGCATGTGTGAATAACATACTTATTTATTTACTTTTAAAAGGAGACTCTTTGTATCACCACAGAGGGCAAAAGTTCAGCACGTTTGACAAGGACCAAGACTTCTGGGAAACTGGAAATTGTGCAATTAAACATCTCGGGGCCTACTGGTATGGCCATTGCCGTGAATCCAATCCCAATGGCCTTTATTTGTGGAGCCCTTTAGTGGCGCATGATGCTGGTGTGGTTTGGAATACCTTTAAAGGAATAGATTATTCACTGAAATCCATCACTATGAAAATTAGACCTGTAGCTTAGGCAGCTGTTGAAGAGTCTGTGTGTTAGAAGGGATGCATTCTGTCATCTTAATGTCTTGTGACGTGTGCAGATTAATTCAGTGACAGCAGTACAACCAGGTTTTTGTAAGATGTGACATAATTGGCGAGATGACAAACATTTTTCACACACACACACACGCACACACCCACACACAAACTCACACACAGGCGTATGATTGGTGCTTTGAAGGTTGAACTTTATATATTTTATGTTTTGTATGAGTGTAATGCAGGGTTTATCTGTGGCACAGTCAGACACAGTTCTTCCCTTTTCTGGCCCAGTTTACAGTTTTTTCCAAACATTTTCACTCTTGTCTCAATACCATGAACACTTTTCCCAAACACTTCACTCAGTGGACTTTACAGCTCAGCATATCAGTTAACCTTTGGTGCAAAATGCATTACCACCACCAAAACACAACTCATGCTGCTGTAACTTTAGCAAATGTTCTCTCTCAGAGTACAATGACCTAAAACACTTCACATTTACAGTAACATTCTCCTATGAATTGCATCTTGGAAATACGTCAATCCAAGCCAAGTATCTGAAGACAGTGTTCATATGTTGGTTTGCCTCTCACAATAGATGTCACAATTGTGTGTGGTAAATGTATTGTAATTGTAAATACAGTAAATTAATGTTTTATCAGAAACCAAGAATAACAATTTTCACTTTTTGTAATGTAAACTACGTAATACATGACAAACAAACAAATCACAAACACAACAGTATTCTTCAGTGTGCTTAACTGTGTTTACTGCACAGGAGAAAATAAAGAAAATAGAAGTCTGCTGTAGTCCTAAGTAATGCTGATCCATGATGTCCTCTGTATTTTGACAGTTACAGTAAGTACTGAAGATCTCACTGTTGAGTAAATCATTACTGTAGATCTCACTGTTGAGTAAATCAGTACTGTATATATCACTATTGAGTGGGTACATTTACTGTAGTTGCATTCTTCAATCACTGTCTTTCACTGATAGCATATGACTTACATATAGAGCAGTACTTTACAGTTTTTCTCGATTGCTTTGGCACATTGTTTTGTACTGAGCATTCTTACTTCTGAAAATAAATCTGAAAATTTGTATACAGTACAATATTGTAGTTCTGTTTTTGTATTGCTAAATACTATAAAAGATATTCTAAACAAGGACCTGTCAACACCATTGATTTACATTTGTTCTACTCTGTACAAAATGGCAAGATTAATTTATTGCAGTCATTTCTCCACATAACATGTATATACTGTAAGAGGTCAAAATGACAGGTTTCAATATACAGTAAAAAGGTCAAATCTGTTCTGCAATGAACATTTCCCCCCTGCAACCAGTGTGGGCCAGTGTGTTACTGTAATTCTGTAAAAATAGTGCAATAGGCTGTAAATACTGTAAATATGCAGTAATCAGAATTCTACCTGCTGCCATTGTGCTTGGACCGGCTCTGGGCTCTGTAAAGCGCCTTGAGACAATTGTATTATATTAGATTAAGTTGACCCATGATTCGCTCAAAGTGTGTAAGCAATCAAGAAAAACTGTGGAAATATAGTGGAAACAACTCTTCTAAATCTATGTTTGCCTTCTGTAGAGATGGTAAGAAGTCTGCAAGCCAAAAAAACTAAATAATCTAAATTAACTTTCTGCTAAAATAAGAATACTTTGTCTTATTCAAGCATATAACTTAATTTGTCTGTCCTAATACAGCATATTTCCATCAACAGTGATCTAAATTACTGTAAGTTAGGGTTTGAACTGAACTGAGTGTTTTGAAAAGAGTATCTAAACATCGGCAAAAAATGCTGTAGTTGCACAGCGTTTTGCTGGTAGTGAACATTGACTGAGACAGGTATCCATGAATTTCGGAGGAAGTGGTCATTGACTGCATTTGTATCTAAGCATCAGTGACGTGCGGTGAGGTTCGTGGCTGGTGAGGCACTGACTTTTTCAGAGTCAAATTTACAAATACATAAACCCAATTTAGTAACGGCGCCTATTAACGCCCGAAACCTATTAAAAGCCTCATGCAGGTACATGTTACTTAATATTGATTTCTACATCAACCAGGATAACGGATTTTAAACACCATACGCTCCTACCCAAAGGGGGTATTTAACTTGTATGTGTGCAAAACATTGCAGTACAGCGTTATTTAGTGTACTAGACAGCGATTTATTTCTGTGTGTACAAACCCTCATGGAACGAACTGAACGAATTCGATTTCGCAACGAGAATTTGTGAGGGTCATAGAGCTTTCCATAGACATATATACAGAAAGGCTGTTAATGGGTTCCACCTCCTGTAACAGCTAATTTTGCGTGTCGGTCTACACAACGGAAAAAAAACTGAAAACACGTTTCAGTTGAAATCCAAACAAGTTACCAGACCTAATCTAGACACCCACCGCTACTGAAATATGTAAGATTGATTGATTAAAGATTTTTCTATCTATAAATGTTTTTAATAGCTGGGGCGTTAATAGGCGCCTTTACGATAGAGTATCTAAGATCACCATTCAATTGGCAGCTTTCACATTGACTACTGGTTGTTTTTCATATCAGAATTCTTTACACACACATAGGTAAGGTGCATACAGTAGGCAGCTGCTAGCTTGTGATGAACTCATGTGTAAATATTATGCACTCATGAATATGAACTCCTGAATATGAACTCTTTCTTACGAAGTTGCACAAGCACCCTAAAGGGTTTCTACCTTTTCCCATTATAATTTTAAGAGTTAAATCGAGGACACTATAACATCAGCTAGATAACCAGCTATCATTTCATGCAAATTGAACTCTTCCGATTAACTCGTAAGGTCATTAAGTGTCCTTAGCTAGCTAATTAGCTAACGTAGCAACAGGATAACCATTGCAACCAGGAAACACAACTTACCTACAATTTAAGTTTAATTTCTCAAAATCAGCTTGGGTTCCAAGTGATCACAACCACTTGAGTGATGTTAAATGGCTTCACATAGACATAAAACAATCCCAAGAGAAATAATGGGAAATCAACGGAGCTGTCGCTGTAAGTTCAAAACCAAATTTATTCTTGAGGTTCCAAACATGTTCAAAGCAATTTGGCTTTGAATGTGAGAAGTCGATCGAGTTATCTTCTGTCACGTCGCTTGAAGCATACCTTTTAACTCCGGCATTGGTCTCCCATTATTAATCATTTCACGTTTGGACTGAAAGTCCAGTTTTGAGAACTGCTTCAGCTTAGCAATACAATCTTCCATTTTCGCCGTCAAATAGAAGTGTAGAAGAAGAGCAACGTTTCCCAGCATAACCCCGACAGGTGCGCTCTCGCACGCCCCCTTCATTGAGGCAGAGGTACTGTGTGCCTCACCTACATGATTTTTCAATGCGTTTTGAGCTTAGCTCAAAGGTTCTACGCATGCGCACGCATGCGCAAACCCCAGTTTGGAGCGATTGCGCAATCCTAGGTGAGGCACTGCCTCACTAGCTCCCATAGACAATACATGGTGCCTAACCTGACCGCACGTCCCTTGTTTTCTCCCGTCTATTTGAATAGGACATGCGCAAATTCAGCGAATTCAGCGATTTTGATTATAAAAATGCTCGAAATGATTGGAATCATGCAGAAATTACACACATACCACAGATTAGTAGAGAAATATCAATAATTATTTTATTTTATAATTTTTTTTTTTTTTTTTTTTTTTACTTTTCAAGAAGAGGCTCTGCCTCACCTGCCTCATAGGACCGCACGTCCCTGCTAAGCATAGAGGCAAGTATCCACAGTTTGGTTCACATAATCTACAGGTATGCTCGATGTGTTAAGTGTTTTGGGAATGTGTACATGGTATTGAGACAAGAGTGACAATGATTGGAAAAAAACTGTAACACTCTACCTACCGTTTGGGTCTACACTGTCACACGCTCCACTCCAGACTCCACTCCGTGTCTTTGCTGTTTGCCCTGTGACACTGGACTCACCTGTTTCCTGTTACTCAAAGCTTTTTTAGATCATAGCTCGATGATGACCTCTGCTGGTGAAAGTTGAGCAAGGGAAAGTGCTGTTTGGCAAAATGTTTCACCCAAGTAACCATGTCAACTCGTGGAAAAATGGGCACACAATGATTCATTTAATTGTTCCTATATTAACCACCAAAGGTCAGAGGT
Organism: Clupea harengus; assembly: GCF_900700415.2. Classification (NCBI taxonomy): domain Eukaryota; kingdom Metazoa; phylum Chordata; class Actinopteri; order Clupeiformes; family Clupeidae; genus Clupea; species Clupea harengus. Next base: position 19,692,868 of record NC_045175.1, on the reverse strand, counting down.
CATGGTCCATCTGTTTACCTGCTGTGTTAATATGAATCTGTTTACCTGCTGTGTTAATATGAATCTGTTTACCTGCTGTGTTAATATGAATCGTAAGCGAACAGAAGAAAGACCTTCACCAAGAAAGCGATGAAGAAAATGAACAGACTCTATTTCAACTCATCACATTACACTGAAGGAACAAGCCGCCAAAGAAGATAGACAACAAGCTGTAGTAATATGACTATGTCTGGGAAGCACATCTATCGGCTGTAGTAGTAAAGACATGTCTGGGAAGCATAACTATGGAAATTATTTCAATAATAATAATAATTATTATTATTATTATTATTATTATTATTTGTAATTTGGTGTATTTCTCGGGGTGTTAAAGCATAAAAAAAATTGGAAGCATAATTGTTGCCCTGTCTGTACTTGGATCTTGTGCCTACAAAACCCTATCGGAGGTTAACCTTTAAAAATGTACTTGGTACTAAATCAACAAGACATTAGGATGCCATTTCTCTTAGGTTTCCATGAGTCATTCTATCTTCATGTTTGAGACTCTTGCTGATCTGTCTCTCCCTTGATGGTCTATTCAGTGGTAAAGCTTCCTGTGTAATTGGTGATTATTTCTAGGTGTTAAAGCTCAGTAACTAGTGAAGTGTGTTCACCTGTGTAGGCCCATGTAAATATAACTTCATAACTTTGTGATGTGTGCAGATTCATTGAGTGACAACAGTCATCCACACTGGCTGCTCACCCCTTCACACTCATGAACTTCATGCCCACACTGGCATCCCTGCCATCCCCCCATCTCTGTAGCTTAAAAAAAGTGTTCAACCAAGTTTTTGTAAGCTGTGGCGTAGTTGGCAAGATGACAAACATTTCTGCAATCTTCAATTAGCGTGAAGGAAGAGTAGAAGACTTGAAACTGTGCCAGCTACTTAAATATTCACAATAAAATGCTAACCCCCCCCCCCCCAACACAAACACACACATAAACACACTCTCAGACGAACACACACACACACACCTTATCTGATACTGTCATAGAATATATAGTAAATAAAACAGTACAGTACCAGCAACAACTAATAGTTGCATTTACATCTTGCATTACCATTAATGTAACCCCTATCCACCCCAGTGAAACACAGGCCTGATTGCAGTGTTGTCGGTGCAGTGTGTGTTGTGCCTGAGAAGATACTTGTCTGATATGTCTGTTGCTTGTTGAAAAATGCCCTAGGCGAGATTGAGTTTTGCAAATACCTCACGACAATTCTTCCAGTCATTTAGGCCACTACTAATGAGGTGGTAATTTTTCTGTGAAAAGAGCTTGCAGCAGAAGCAATACAGAGTATTGTTTTTCCTTAAATATACAAGCCAACTTCTCTTGATTTTCTCCCCATTTACTAATTTCCTGTAGAAGTGTTTGTGGTGGCAGCTTCTCCCATCATCTCCTTTTGGAAATGTAAAGTCTGGACTGGTCTGGTATGGTCGTCTGCAAACTAACTCTGTCCTTACCGGATCACAGAGGGATGGCCAGTCAGCAGGATCTATAGGTTCTCCCTGGATATCAGGAATTGTGGAGGGTGAGGTGTCTGCAGGCGGCAGTGTAGTTTCACTGGTGCCCGAGTGCTTGCTGTGGTCCTGGATGTCCCTTCACCTTCTGTATTCAAGCATATTGTATAGCCAGACAAGCAGTGTTTAATATAATAAGTGAAATGATCATGAATGTGGTTGAACTTCTTTAAGAAAACAAGCTATTGTATTTTATACATGCTAACATGTTTCTATTGTACTTTAAAGTATGGATGTGGCTTGAATAAATACTATTAAATAGACTTACCTGATGCAGGCTGTGTGTTCCTGGCCTGTGTGTTACTGGCCCCTTGAGTACTACTGGATGTCCCTTCTCCTGCAGCTGTATTTAAACAGAGTGCATCCATGCTGTTCGTTACACAATTGCATTTGGTCATTTATCTCATCCTACCACATAGTTGCATTGTACAAATACATTTTATCTGACCATGTAACTTGTAGTAGATAAATTACAATTACTGCCACCACTGCTACAAGGCTAAATAATACTAGGCTAGTGATTACAATTAGTAGTATTAATGTGATGTGATTATGAGTAAAGTAAAGTAATAATTGCTAATAATAATAACAAGAACAGCAACAATAGTACTAGTTGTGTAGGCTACTTACAAAGTTCAGAGGGAGGCAAATCAGGCGTCCTTTCTCTAGCAGGTGCCGGCCTCTGCAAAAAGTGTCTGAGTGCATCTGGCCAATTAAAAAAAAAAAAAAAACACATATACATTTTAGTATATTCCTGGGGAGGAACTGTACAGAAGGGTGAACACCACCACTATTCCCCTGTGTGTGTATGCACCTGCGAGTTGTGAATTCACTAAACAGAACCTATGCCATTTAAAATGAATGTAGACAGCAACTGTACTTTTCATATCTAGCATACGTTATCCAGATACTGGTCTTTTGACATTTACAGTTACAGTTATTCTAAACAGGTTCTAAAATGCTTTGGGCTTTGAGTGAAACATTTAACACTGACAGTCTCCAGGTCGGTCACAGTCACTGAACATGGTGTGAGCAAAGCTGAGTCAAGGACTAGAAACTCTCCCTCCCACTGTACACTAGTGCTTCACCCATCTCTGGGGTGGCTCACACACTCGTGCTTCACCCATCTCTGGGGTGCCTCACACACTAGTGCTTCACCCATCTCTGGGGTGGATCACACACTAGTGCTTCACCCATCTCTGGGGTGGCTCACACACTAGTGCTTCACCCATCTCTGGGATGCCTCACACACTAGTGTTTCACCCATCTCTGGGGTTTCTCACACACAAGAGCCATCAGAGTGAAATGAGGAACAGTAGCTGAAAAAAAAAAGAGAAGTTGTTCAACCAGGTTATTGTAAGATGTGACGTAAATGGCGAGATGACAAACAATTCTGTATTGTTTCTTTTTCAATTTGTGGGAAGAAAGAGTAGAAGACTTGAAACTGTGCCAGCTACTTCATTATTCACAGTAAAATTCTACACTTACCTACACACACACACACACACACACACACACACACACACACACACACACACACACACACTCACAGAACAACACAATACATCTGTAGAAGTATTGGCTTCAACAAGCAACAGACATATTAATAATAATAATAATAATTTATTTTATTTGTAATGCACTCTTCATTCAAAAGAATCTCAGAGTGCCAACATATTAAAAACTAACTATAATAATACAATACAATAAAAATGAATTAACATAAGCATAATAGAATTTTTTTTAACATTTTAACATACGATTTAACACAAGGCCAGAAATGCCTTCCTGAATAAAAATGTTTTTAGTCCAGCTTTAAAGGAGTCCAGCGTCTGCGTTGCCCTTAGGTGGTCAGGGAGGCTGTTCCATAAGCGTGGCGCTGCCGAGCAAAAGGCCCGGTCGCCCATGGTGTGGAGCTTTGTTTTGGGGACGCGGAGGAGCGAGCTGTTTGAAGACCTGAGGGTGCAGGTTTGGGGAGTAATTAATTCTTGCAGGTAGCAGGGGTTAAAGCAAAAAAAAATCCTGAGCCTGAACTTTTTTTTGTGTGTGGGAGGGGGGGTATCGTCCCGTGGCATGCACATTCGCAGGGTCAAAAAAACAAACAAACAAACATTTAGAAATGAATGATTGCAGATTATGGTGAGACTTTTGAAACTGAAATCCCAAGGTCAGCAATAGTACTCCACCTCACTACAATATGGTACTAACACATGTAGCATTTACGATTTCTTTTGATATCAAGTTTAGCTGCTAAGCTTTGTCCTTGAAAGGTTACAAGATGACCTACAATCACAAGGTGGCATGTTATAAGGGTATGTCAGTGGAAGAAGATTTGATTTGTAACCATTTAATTGAGGATATATGAAAAAGGACAGCGATTTACTTTTTAAACTGTTGCAACAGTGAACTGTAGATAATAATGTAGTTTTATATTGCAACATTTCCATAATTACTTTGATCAAAAGAAATAATCGTAAATTAAATACTAGGAAATTAATAGAAAATATATCAATAAAATAAATAACAAACAAAACATTAAAATGTTACAAGAACTGGTAACTAATGTTGGGAAATAAATACAAAACAGGATTTTGTCCATGTACTTGTTGGTGGCTTCGTCGACATTTAAGGAAAACATGCCGTTTTTTTTTTTTTAGCTTTTCCGAAATACGTCTTTTAAACTCTGGTGTTATGCCGTGTGTGTTAAAATAGCGGCATGCTGATTGGATATTCACAGTTTAGTGAAACACACGTCACACACACGGTCAGTTATTGATGCCGGTACATCAGCTGAGGATGTTGCTCCCGGTAAAGGCGTTGTGTGTTGGAGAGCTAGTTGCATATATTAGCTTTCTCGAGCACAAAGTACAGAAGCAAGCACCTGCTTCTCTTAACTTCTTACACCAGCTACCAAAAGGCTTACTGTCCTTCCCTTCCCATCTCTTCTATCCATGCCCAGCGCCATTTATTTTCATGAACTTACTTTCCATCCTACTCTTCTTTGGTGTGGTGTCTCTCTACTCGGGCAGCTACGCTAGGCAGAGCGATAGAGAAAAGTCTGAAGCACATTTTCCCAAGACCCGCCCCAATCTACTTCTGATTGGCTAATAATGTTATTTTGAGAGCGGGACAGTTGTGCTCCTTTCATTTCATTGGCAGACGAACTCATAAACTCGAAAGTAACGGTGATGATTTTTTTTTTTTAATATAAGATTTTTTTTCGCAGCCAAACGCAGCACGCCGGAAATCCGGCATGGTGCCGGAATACTTTAATCCCTGAGGTAGGGAGGTGCATGCCCATTTATGCATGTATGGGTGAGTATAAGGATATTGTAGTCAATCCGGAAAGAGACAGGGAGCCAGTGTAGTGAGTGTAATATTGGTGTTATGTGCTCATATTTCCGGACCCTCATCAGGATCCTGGCAGCACTCTTTCGGATGTATTGCAGCTTCTGGATGTTCTTGCCAGTGATCCCATAGATAAGCGAATTACAATAGTCCAGTCTTATTAGATATTGTTCTCATCAGACACAACACACACTGCAACGACATAAATGCAAACAGGCCTGTGTTTCACTGGGATTGATTGGGTCTGAATGAATAGTAATGCAAGATTCAGCTATTAGTTATTACTGTTACTGTACTGGTAAAGTCTTATTTACTAGATATTCTATGACAGTATCAGATAAGGTGTCTCTGTGTGTGTGTGTGTGTGTGTGTGTGTGAGTGTGCATGTGATTGTGAATGTGTGAGTGTTTGTGTGTGTATGGGTGAGTGTAGGAGAGAGAAGTCACCATACCTGTCTCAAACCCAAATTACATAAGAAGGGATGGACTGAATGATGAATGAGGGGATGGAATGGACTGAATAAATAAATGACGTCTTTATTTGCATGGACCGGGGCACCAGTATATCTGGCAGTGATTTGGCAGGATCTGGCAGTCGTCTGCATCAAGTTTTGAGAGCAACTTCACCTGAACGGTACGTGTCTTTTGACGTGTTGTGACTGTAAAAGGTGTTGGGTCTATGGGTCCTTTAGAATGTTCATTTACTTTTAACCTTAGATATCAAAGCTGTTGAGTTTATCTTTTACAGTTATGGGATGATATGAGACTGATTTGATGGAATCATGAGAGAGCGGTATTAAGACCTTTAGACTGCATGTTACCACACCATTTTATTTGAGTGTGCATCACTTACTCCATCCTGTGATTTTCTTCAGGGTGTGTTGAGTTTGTGTGGCTGGGTTTACCCATTTCTCAGGGTATACCAGATCAAACATGGACAACAAACAAACACAAACATAAATGCATCGCTCGTAAACAGTGTTCAGTGTTTGGTCATTTTATCATGGAAAGATAATTCCTATAATTCATATTACTTTCAGAAGTAAAGGCAGACAGATTGACAACATTGTATGTAGACAGGAATACCTATAGTGTACTATGGAGCAGCCAAAGTTGCACATGTACTCTACACCTGTGTGTGCGGTGTGTGTAAGAGAGAAAAAGAGCACCTGTGTGTGTGTGTGTGTGTGTGTGTGTGTGTGTGTGTGTGTGTGTGTGTGTGTGTGAGAGTGTGTGAGAGTGTGTGAGTGAGTGAGTGAGTGAGTGAGTGTGTGTGTGTGTGTGTGCGTGTGCGTGTACGTGTACGTGTGCGCGTGCGTGCATGTGTGTAAAAGAGAGCAGAACAGAACAGTGTTTGTGATTAAGTAATTCTTCATCTGACGATTCTAGAACTCCGGTGATCTTCTCAAGTATTTCTGGCCTCTCAGAGCGTGGATTTCATTCATCATTTCAAACAATGATGGTAAGACTAAAAATAAAAAGATTTAGATTTTATATTATTTACGTTAAAATGGTCAATTTAATTTGTCTTTGCCTTCCCTCCTTCCCTCCTTTCTAACTATCTCTCTGTCTTCCATTCTTTCTCTGTCCAGATTCAGTGTGTTGTAGTTCTCCTCCTGCCCTGGCTGGGGCAGTGTTCCCTCCAGTATCCTACTGACTGTGCAGACCTGCTCTCAAGTGGCAGCAGAGTCAGTGGGGTTTACACCATCTATCCTGATGGCGTTAACACTTCTGTTCAGGTTTACTGTGATATGGGCTGTCAGGACACCAAGGAGGAGGGAGGATGGACTGTGAGTTGTCTCTCAGTTGTTGTTTTCATCGGTAGATCTCTCTCTCTGTCTTTCATTCTCTCTCTCTCCCTCTCTCTCTCTCTCTCTCTCTCTCTTTATATATATTCATACATACTGTACACACATACATACATATATACATACATACATACATACATACAGTACATACATACATACTGTACATACATATGTAAATAATTCAACCATGACTTGCCAAAGCTTCATGTGAAAATAAACACCAAGTCCCACAGGGCCCCCCATAATGGCCAGGTACATCAATGATTCAAACAAAACATTGAAAAATTGGACAAATGTTGGTTCATTGGAAGTGCAATAAGACATAAACAGAGGGATTTCCAGCAAGCAGAGAATGTTTCATAACACTGTGTTTTTATTCTATAATTATTCAGTTATCAGAAGGTTAAATGCAAAAGTTCTGTCACACTAATGTATGTTTTTTTATACAAAATTCATGTTGGACACATGAATTCTTAGCTGTTGTTAAATACACATCTAGTTATGTCTCCTGTCTGAGGTTTCATATGTATGCAGGTGTTGGAGCCAGAATGGGTTATGTTTATTGTTATTATTTATAGTTATGAAATATTAGGATACAATGAAAGTAAGTGTTTTGCATTCATCATAATTTAATTGAATACTATTTTGTTGGTATTTGGACTTGCTTTGTGTACTGTTGAGCAATGTAGAGGTGCGAAATTGCGTTGGCCACGGCCCACTTTGTCAGGTGACTGCAGCACCTGACCTAGTAGAGATAATTAAAGCAGTCTGGACGCGTCACTCAGGAGACAAGTTGGCAGGCATGCAGCCAAAAGGTTTTTTGACCGAACATCTCAATCAGGTACATAATTCTTGTTCATCTTTTCTGCAATAAATCAACCAAAACCCATCAAACTATCAAAGAGTGCTTGAAGCGCGTCAACCTAAGGCTGGATTAGGAACTTGGTTTTACAAATGTCAAAAAACCCTGCTCACATTGCTTGCGTATGTGTTAAGGAACGTTAAAGGGAACTGATCGCTAGCAGAAACGCTATGATTCTTTGCTTTGAAGACTGTTTATCAAGCTGTGGAAACTACTATCTTGGCCTTCCGTGAAGAGGTGAATCCGCGCCGCTCATTGGATGCGCGTCTGTGAAATGCGTTGATGTCATCTCATTGAGAAAGTTTTTGTGTTCCTCGTTTTCGGGAAACAAATGAACGAAACGATTACTCTAAGGTCAATTTGGCCCGGGCTCTTCTGAAGGCGAGCGACAGGAGACATGGTGCTGAAGCCAGAGCAGTAGTGGTGAGTGGAGCTGAAACCCTGGAGGCGGAATCCAGGTGACATGGAACTCGTACTGAAACCGGAGCTGGAGAGGAAGGAGGTGCATCGAGGGAATCCCAACAAGCCAGGAGCTGCTGGAATTGTTCCGACAGCAGGCTCAGGAACTTCAGGGAACTTTCCCCTCGCTTTTCCATTCCCCTCATAACGAGGCAGGCCGAAGGTAATCGTTTGTCCACCAGCACTACACGTGCAGCAAGCACTGAGTCTGAGTCGGCTGAGTTCATCTTTGGCGTTCTCGTACTGTTACAACTTGGTGGTGATGTTTAGAACCCAAACGCACGACTCAGAACTCAACAATGGAATGTATAATAAACGTTTTACTTGCAGGATACGGTTCACAGGCAGGCAATCCAAAAGCAAGCAAACATAATCCAAATGGGGCATAGGCAGGAGAATAGTCGATGTACAGTCCGAGGTCAGAAACACGAGTAAATCAATTTAACAAAGAGAAAGCGCTAATCGCTGGAAACACAAGGAATTCACAATGAACATACCAGGTAACATGTAATGACGAGAACGCAACAAGAAACAAGAATTCATGGACTATATACACACAACAGATAACGAGGGACAGGTGAGAACAATCAATGCGGGGCAGACAATGAGACACAGGTGGACTAAACAAGGGGCAATGACAGGACACAGGAAAAACCAATAAGACAAACAAACCTTGTGTTTGGGAACAGGTGAGGGGTGGAGACACGGATAAGAACAAGAGGGCACATGGCATAAACAAACAAACACAGGAAAGCACATGGCGGGAACAAGGAGGCACAAGGACTAAACAAATGAACAAACACGTGACAACACAAGGGAGACAAACTAAAAACCCGAACAAGGACAGAACACAGACCTTACACCCCTGAAAAGTTGAATGGTATACCTGTCCCACCCATCCTCTCTTCAGGCCAACATATTCAGACCCACGCATATGTGTCTCAGTGAGGAAAGCTGTGTCAGTTTTCAAGAGTTTAAGATGAGCGAGGACCTTGGTGCGTTTAACAGGATGGTTAAGTCCTTTCACATTCCAATTGGTAAACTTAGTTGACTGCGTATTTGAGCTAGCCATATTCAACAGTATTCATGATATTGAACAGGCTGTTAAGTATAACTGCGCATGTGCGGTTCGGGGTGGGAAGTTTAGAATTGAACAATGCCTGTGATGCATGTGTACTGAGAGCTCCAGTAAAGTGATATATTTAATACCTTTTGTTGTCGTCTATTCGAGTTAACATTGGTAGCAGAGGATGTCTCAACTGTACTCAGTCGTCTACCCTATATAAACAATGCTTTTTAAGCAGGGTTCAGTTGGTTTTGGTTTACCGTAGAGAACACCCACTATGGAGGATCCAGAAAGACAAAGGAGGGTATATATGCTTGCTATAGCCCAGCATGAAGTAGAGCATGAACATAGCTGAGCACTGTTATAGCTGATGCTGTTCCAAGGCAGATGGATATGATACGAAGACTCTTGTGACATGGACAATGTGTGTGGATGTGTTGATGTTTTCTAATAATAAACATTAAGAAACACATTCAGTGTCAAATTTAAATCATTTATTTTAATAACAAAAAACCCCAGGAATAACACCCGTTAATTCGTAAATAACAGTAATAATAACAGTAAATCAATATAACATTAAACAATTAAAAGGAAATAATAATCATAATCACACATTCACACAAGTATTAATGTCTGCTCGGCCTCATCCAGGTCCCCCTGAGTTTTGGCTATGATCGCCTTTGTTACGTGCCGGCTCAATGCACGAAACATAAAGGGGAGGCCACGCAGAATTTATGATAATAATAATAATCGGTTATTTATTAATGAATACAGGTTTATATTTATCTATTAATTATAGGCAAACATGTGGTGAATGTCAGGGTTGTGGATAGAAACCAAAGATGTAATATAAAGTCAGTTAATGGTAATATAAACAAACAACGACGATAATCCAAAATCCAACGAGTATCCAAAACCAACGATCCAAATCCAATCTCTATCCAACGATAACCAAATGCCGGGAATCCAAAGTCTCCCGACTGCCATCTGATCAGGGCTTTTTATCCCATCCAATCATGGGGTACACCTGTTTCCAAATCACCTGTTGTAATGACCGAGACAGAACAGGCATGCAAATATCATGGGGCGGGGCCTGGACCCGCCAGGGTCGTAACACCTTCAACTGGAATTACACAGGTAAACAATAAAAATAAGCAATAAACAATTGTCTTTCACTTGTTATTCAATATCGTAGTATAATTATATGAATAAGTCAGTATTTCTGGGGTGGTCACACCTCGGATGGGCTCTTCCTCGTGGTGTTGTTCTTCGTCCGTGGTGTTTGCATTCTTCTTCCTTGGCAGCGTGAGTAGCAGAAGCCCCCTCACACCTTTTTTGCGTCGGTCTTGGCGACATAATGTTCACTGTTCAGGACAACTGAATCCACTGATTTTCCAGTGTTTTATACCCGTTTGACCATAAAACCCACAAGCCAGCAAAACGCTATTCTGTCGTTATTCACACGTTAGTCATACGTTCAACACGCTCATCTAACATTGACTAATCGTTTGTCGCGCGCCAGTGACACGTCATCACACGCTAATAGTTTTCAGGGGTGTCTAACTTGGTCGCTGTTACACGATCCTCATGGCGTCAGTCCCACGCTAGTCATGCATCAGTCCCACGCTAGTCATGCCGTTAGTCACACGCCAGATGTGTCCACCTCGCCCTAGAACGCTCGAACTTGAACGAATTAGAACGTTCAGAGAACGTTATGGTGTGACGGGGTCTTAAGAAAAGATCTTCGCCGGATTCATGAACGCCTGGAAATGTGTTTCTTAAACTGCCAAATTGTCTCTAGCTGTGCACTGATTCTTAAATTGAAGGCGCGTTCTCGTGCACCTGAATTTTCATACAGAAACGCCCCGCCAGCTCCTTATAAGGGCATGCAACTGAAGAGACGTGTGCACAATCCATAGGCAATGTGAAAGCAACTTCAGACTGATCAAAATCATATCATAGCGGAAAGCGAGCACCGGTCGAGTAAACGCAGGCCTAACTTTACTGGTGCAGAGGTGGAGGTACTGTTGCAGAATGTAGATGTGTCCATTCTATTCCACTATGGCTGTTGCGAAGGACTGATGGTTTGCCCCTTAGACTGTGCACTGTGAACAGCCCTTTCGCTGCTTGCTGGGTCATCCCGTTAGTGCACACACCCCTTATGGCCTCCACTTGTACAGCCAATCAGAGTGCAGTTAGGGGATGCTTGCGCTGACGGTACCCAGTGGCGGGAATAGCAGAGCAGTGGACTGGCATACAGATGCATACAGTATGGAGTTGAGATATAAAACATTTCAGTTTGAAGATAAGAGTGAGAGAGTGTTGGAATTGTGTGCGTTCAGAAACGTATGAAGTATAAGGCGGCTTGACTTTTTTCAACGGTTTCTGGCTAATTTGACCATTAGGAACAAAACTAGGGTGCTTGTCATTACTGTAACCCGAAAAGAACATCAAGATTTTGCCACGCCCTTTTAGGGCGCGTCCAGCGCATCTGTATCTCTGCTTCTGAAGGTCATAGCCACTTGAAATTCGGTCTCATGGTCAAATTAGCCAGAAAACCGTTGAAAAAAGTCAAGCCGCTCATACTTCATACTCAACCTATGGGCTGCTACTAGAGTGTAGAGTACAGGTTCAACTTTGGCTGCTCCATAGTACACTATAGGTATTCCTGTCTACATGCAATGTTGTCAATCTGTCTGCCTTTACTTCTGAAAGTAATATGAATTATAGGAATTATCCTAACATG